>NC_079496.1:97000966-97280966 GCF_030052815.1 Hevea brasiliensis | reverse complement strand
ATTTTGAACTTCTTTAGCATGTCCTTTATGTACTTGGACTTATTTATAAAAATTTCATCTTTCATTTGTTTAATTTGCAATCCAAGGAAGAAAGTAAGTTCACCCATCATACTCATTTCAAATTCACTTTTTATCATATTGGAAAATTTCTTACAAAGAGAATGGTTAGTAGCACCAAAAATAATATCATCTACATAAATTTGCACAATAAGCATGCCTTTTCCTAGTTTTTTAATGAAAAGAGTAGTATCCACTTTTCCTCTTTTAAAATCATTTTGAAGCAAAAATTTACTAAGTCTCTCATACCATGCTCTAGGAGCTTGCTTTAAACCATAGAGAGCTTTAGTAAGCTTGTAAACATAATTTGGAAAATGAGGGTCTTCAAAACTAGGAGGTTGAGCCACATAAACTTCTTCATCAATATATCAATTTAAGAATGCACTTTTAATATCCATTTGATAAAGCATGAAATTCTTAAAACATGCAAATGCACACAACATTCTAATAGCTTCAATTCTAGCAACCGGAGCAAAGGTTTCATCAAAATCAATACCTTCCTCTTGATTGTAACCTTGAGCTACTAGTCTAGCTTTATTTCTAATTACATGTCCTTTTTCATCCATCTTGTTCCTAAATACCCATTTAGTTCCAATAACAGAATGTTTTTTAGGTTTAGGAACAAGTGTCCACACTTTATTTCTTTCAAATTGATTTAATTCCTCTCGCATAGCAAAAAGCCAATTTTCATCATTTTGAGCATCATCATATGTTTTGGGTTCAAATTGAGAAGCAAAAGCAATATTACCAAAATATCTTCTAAGTTGAGCTCTTATCATTATTCTTTGTGATGGACTATCAAGAATGTCATCTTTGGAATGATTTCTATGGTACCTCCATTCTTGTGGAATAACTTGATGTTGAGGTTCCTCCATTTGTAATTCTTCCACATTTGGTTGGGAGTCTTCTTGAATTTCAACATTTGTGGAGCAAGGAAGTTCTTCTTCTTTGTCATTTTGATCATCCTCCACTAGTTGTTTTGAATCAAGCTCATCTTTATTTGAATTCTTTGAATTTAGAATCTGCTCAATTTCATCATCACAAGAATCTTTCCTTTGCAAGAAGGTGTTAGCATCATCAAAAAGTATATGCATTGATTCTTCCATGGTCAAGGTTTTTCTATTGAAAATCCTATATGCTTTGCTATTTGTTGAATAACCTAGAAATATTCATTCACAAGATTTGGCATCAAATTTCTTGAGATTGCTGTCTTTGTTATTCAAAATGTAACATTTGCAACCAAAGACATGAAAATATGCAATATTAGGTTTTCTTCCTTTCCAAAGTTCATAAGAAGTTTTCTTTAAAATAGCTCTAATGGAAGCTCTGTTCAAAATGTAGCATGCTGTATTTATAGCTTCTGCCCAGAAATATTTTGGTAAATTGTTTTCATTCAGCATTGTTCTTGCCATTTCTTGCAAAGGTCTATTTTTCCTTTCAACAACTCCATTTTGTTGTGGAGTTCTAGGAGCTAAAAATGTATGATAAATACCATTTTGAGAGTAGAAATTTTCAAACAAACAATTTTCAAATTCTTTTCCATAATCACTCCGCAAAAATGTAATGCAATAACCTTTTTCATTTTGAGTTCTTTTGCAAAAAGCTTCAAATATATCAAAGGTTTCATCTTTATGAGCAAGAAAGAAAGTCCATGTGTATCTTCAAAAATCATCAACAATTACAAATATATATGCCTTGCCTCCTAGACTTCTAGGTGTGATTGGACCAAAAAGATCAAGATGCAATAACTCCAATGGTCTAAACGTAGTTACAACATTTTTTGATTTAAAAGATGATTTTGTATGCTTACCAAGTGCACATGCTTTGCATTGAAACTCTTTTTCAAATCTTAACTTTGGAAGTCCTCTAACAAGATTCCTTCTAGAGAGTTTAGCAAGTGTACTCATGCTAGCATGTCCTAATTTTCTATGCCATAACAATGCACTATCATCTGAAGTCATAAAGCATGTTTCACAATTTTCTTCAAGACTTGTTAAATCAAGTAGGTAAATATTATCTATTCTAGCACCTGCAAACATAACATCATTTCCATGAATCTCACAATGTGTAGAAGTAAATATGACTTTAAAACCATTATCACATAGTTGACTAACACTTAAAAGATTATATTTTAATCCTTGTACTAATGCAACAATTTCAATGCAAGGATTTTTACCAATAGCTCCACATCCAATAATTTTAGCTTTACTTTTATCACCAAATTTGACATAACATTTTTCTTTCAAAGTAAGAGAGGAGAATTTGCCTTTATTTCCTGTCATGTGCCTAGAGCAGCCACTATCTATGTACCAGTGTTCTGTTTCCAACATACTTCTTAGGCAAACCTGAAATCAGTTAACTGTCTTTAGGTACCCAAGCAACTTTGGGTCCTTGTGTGTTAGTAATATTAGGTATGGTCCCTTTAGGCACCCATACTTTCTTTGCCTTAAAGGTTCCTTTCCTAATAGGACAAGCATTAATCATATGACCTTTATGATTACAATAAAAGCATGTAATATTTGGTTGAGAAAAAGATGTAGCTTTAACAAAATAATGTTTGTATTTTCCAAATTTCATAAATCCATCATAACCAATTCTAAATTTTTCATTTGTGGATCTTTGATTCCCAAGAAGTATATCAAGTGTTTCTTTTCCTTTTGTAAATTTAGTTAAATCTCTTGTCAAAGATTCAACTTTTGCTTCAAGAATTTTGTTCTTGTCAAGAAGTTGTTTACACACTTCTTTTGATCTTTGAAGCTCATCATTAACTTTCTTAAATAATTTCATTTGAGATTTGTAAAATTCATTTTCCTTTGAAGCCATACTCAAGGAAATATTTTCTTATCTTAAAACACAATTTTCATGAACCAAAATTTTTCATTTCTTTTTAAAAGATCTATATTTATCATATGTCTTTACAAATGCAAGTTCTAATTCATTAACATTAGAAAGTGCAAGATTTACCTCATTATCACTATCTTCGATGTGTGAGCTTTCACCTTTTTCTTCAATTGCCATCATACAAGTGTTTACAGCTTCTTTGTCACTTGTTTCATCATTTGATGAAGTGTCACTATCACTCCACGTTGCCGCCATTGCCTTTTTTATCCTTTCTAAACTTGTTTTTCTTCTTCAATATAGGACACTTTGGCTCAATGTGGCCTGGTTTGTTACACTCATAACAAACTATTTCACTTGAATGATTTGGAGTCTTTGGAGCACATTTCTTTGTGAACTTTTTGTATTTGCTTCCACCTTTTCTAAATGCTCTTTTGAATCTTTTGACTATCATAGCCATATCTTCATCATCATCACTTGAAGCACTTGAATCATCACTTGAACTAGCTTTGAAAGCAACACTTTTCTTTTTCTCATCTACCTTTTCGGATATGAAATCTATACCTTTCTTTTTCTTTTGATCACCTTCTTTCTCATCTTTCTTATAGATCATCTCATGTGCAATGAGAGAACCAATTAGTTCATCATAGGTGTATTTTCTGAAATCCTTGGTGTCTTGAATAATAGTGGTCTTTGCTTCCCATGACTTTGGAAGAGATCTCAAAATTTTCGTTACGAGTTCTTGTTCCTCAAATCTCTTTCCAAGAGCTTTAAGAAGATTGACAAGATTTGTAAATCTGGTACTCATTTCAGCAATAGTTTCACCAGGTTTCATCTCAAATAACTCATAATCATCGATGAGGAGGTTTGCCTTTAACTCTTTCACCACATCAGTTCCTTCATATGTGACTTCTAGTTTGTCCCATATTTCTTTTGTAGTTTGACATCCTGAAATACGATTATACTCATTAATATCAAGAACACAATGAAGAATGTTAATAGCCTTGGCATTGGTAGAAATTTTCTTCAAATCATTATCATCAAATTCAACTTCAGCTTTAGAAATTTGTACAGTTCCTTCACTGGTTTTATAAGGAATATAAGGACCATCTTTAATTATTCTCCAAGCATCAATATGAATAGATTGTATAAAGTTTCTCATTCTAGTTTTCCAAAAGGAGTAATTTGTGCCATTAAAAAGTGGTGGTCTAGTGATAGAATAACCTTCAGCTAAGGGGGCAGGTATACCAGCTGAGTTTCTAGATGAACCAGCCATGTAAATAGATCATTCTAAGGGGTTTAATCCTCAAGCAAGAGAGACAAGCTCTAATACCAAATTGATGTCCCAAAATATGTCCAAGAGAGGGGGGGGGGGGGGTTGTGAATTGGACTCTAAAAATAATTTTTCAGTTCTTGCTCAAAACCTTGAAAAAATTGCAGCTTGGTTCAACTTAATTGTCTAATGTGAAATATGAACAATACAGCTCTATTGATAAGTTGATTCAAAGTTGGGTCATAAGCAATCAGTAAACTGATCTAACAGAATATATTGGTATTCAGTTGAAATTTCAGTAATCTGAGTAAGTTCACAACACAGCAAACAAAGCAGTATACCAGATATATTAATTGACAGCAAATCAAACAATAAGCAAATTAAATCAGATGTCAGCAGATTCAGCAGTAAACCAATTTTCTTAGTTTGCAGCAAGGTTAACAATAAACAGTATCAACTTTCATATCAGCAAAAGTACCTCAATCAGAAAGATAAAATGCATAAATGTAAAGAGTAAGGGTTGAGAAAATTGAACACTGAATTTTTATAGTGGTTCAGCTCAACTAGCCTACATCCACTCTCTCAAAGATCCCACTTTAAGTCTTCACTCCACTAATCTTCTCTTTTAAAGGCAAGAGACAAAAGCCTTTTATAAATCTTTTCACCAAAGTTTTTACAAGTAGCTTCACACTTCTGCCAAGTGTTATCCTAAACACTTTTTCATAATCAAGCTTCAATAGGTGGTTGAATGACCTCTCATAAATGATAGTAAAGTGTTTAAAACTCACTCTCACTCAATACAACAAAATCTACAAAGAAGAGATGAGTAGATAAGCCAATGATGAGCAATAAAAACACTTTGAGTACTTTGAATGAAAGCTTTTATGATCTTGAAAGGTTAGGAACAGTAGAGAGACTTTCATTAAGTGCCAAATGACCAAGGATAGGTGTATTTATAGCTTTGGAACGTTTTTTACCGTTTGAGAACTCATTTGAACGTTATAATTTCGAATTTCAAGAAAATAGCAGTTATTTTATCTTTTTCTGCGATGTTGTGCAGAGATGAGACAGTTAGCATACTGGAAAAGTAGCAAACCAGTTAACATACCAAAACAAGTAGCAAACCAGTTAACATACCAGGAAAACTTTTCTACATAACTTTGAAAACTTTAGAACTTTACACCAAATCATAATCAAATACTTTTAGGCCATTGAAGATATTTAAAAGAAAATCTTTTGAGGGATTGAAAATAAGTATCATTGACTTCTACTCTTCAATTCTTTTAACAAGCAATCCTAAAAGTTAAAACTAACTTCTATACTATATATACCTTCAAATTTGATTTTCAATGCAGCTTTGGAAGGTAAAATTTTCTTCTTTTATCTCCTTTGATTCGTTTTGTGTTATCTTAAAATGTCATCCTTTCTTCAAAAGTACGAATCCATCATGAAATCTTTGTCTTTTTCTTTGTTATTTGAGAAGCACAACACTTAAAACAATATTAGTTTGATCCTAGTTGAGTTTTGGTATCATCAAAATCTATGCTCCTTTGAGCTTATGAGATCAACAGGATGAATGGACTGTGGGGCAAAAATTGCAGTACATTGATGCTTTAGAAGATATTGAACCTGAAGAAATTTAGCTGATGGGAAACTATGCCGTGCAAATAACATGGCCTGATGGATTTAACAAGGTGAATTTGCGTACTATGTGTCATTATTGATAAACATAACCATACCATGGTATACTGTTATCAATGTTAGTACTGCCATATGAAGGTTCTGACAGAGGCCGCTACTGCTATTGCACGAGTTATCAACATCGTGATTCATGACTAACCTAACATGTCCATGTGACCAAAATGTGCAAAACATGTTTAACAGTGGATATTATGTTGACTCTGTGAGAAATGCTGGCAACTTACTTCTATGCATGTTAAATACTGTTAAGCTGACCTTTATGGTTGAACTGATTAATTTCGGAGCTCGACCTCATTGCCTTTGTGCCTGAGCTATCTGGATATCTGTTCTATGTGTAACACCAATATGAATATAGATTGATTCCTGCTAAAATCAAATGGACCATGGTGAATGCTTGTGCTAGGAATAATATCTTTATACGAATATGCCAGACAACAGGGCATCATAAAAGGGGAAAATGTCCAACTAATTGAAAAAAGAAAAAAATCAAAAGAATTTTTCTTATTCACAGCATATAACATGGAGCCCTTCTTTTCTCCTGTTTATATAGTCACTATCTAATTCCTTTATGGTGCAGATTGCTCCCTTATGATCAACAGCAAATGATGGAACCGTTTGTTGGTGTTCCTGAACCAGCTCCTATTAGGGTATGATATTATGCTGTCACTTGGCTATTCTGTGCATATTGGAACTGCGTCTCGATGTATTATGAGGATGTTATACTTTTGATCTCTCCACAGGCATAATGTTGTCTGGTGAAAATTCAAGGATACTACAATGTGAGAGATATTCCTAAACGCAGCTACCTCAATAACAAGAAATTATGATGAAGCTGATGTAAGCTCCTGAAGTTTTTTTCCTTCATTTTTGCCTTCTGTCCCGATCTTGTTGAGTTCCGGGCACGTGTATAGCGGCACGTACTCTAATAGCGGAAATTCATATAGATGCATGCAAATGCAATCACCTTTTTTTATAAATAATGCAATCTACTTTGTTAAGATCTCTTACTATTTCATTTTCAATTTACAATGTCTACCTTTTTCTTTTGTGAAAAAAAATAAATAAAGATGTCTGCCTACAGCTTGAAAGCAAGGTGCAATATTGGCAAACCCACTACTCAATAGATGAGTACAATTTCAAAGTGCTAACGATTTACCATACATAGGCAATCGATTTTGCTACTTCTCTATAATCAGAAGGATGCTTAAAATGAAGTTCTGATTACTCTCTCTCTCTCTGCATTAACAGAATAGTCTTCTGATTCTAAATCATGTTTTTGATTATCTAATTATGGGAATTCTTCAGTGAGACTGGCCCTTCAAACATGAACTTGAATATGCAAGCTTGAAACTAAAATGTTAAGGGCAACTTTATAGGTATTTTAAACAGAAGATAAACACTATGCTCATGACTCATCCATTATTTTCACTCATAATTTTGATGACAAATTAGACATTTGGCTGAATATTTTGCAAATTTGATTTTATTTTGACAAAGAGTGCCTCTAGTGTACAACATATAATTAGCTTTGTGCAAGGACCAACTGTTAGGTGAACTTAAACAGCAACAGGCAATAGCAGGAACAACCAAGAACAGTGAAAATGAGAAGGGATATTTTCACTTTTCAGCTAGGAAGCAGTGACAGTGATCGACAAGCTTAGTGTGCCTCAAATATCATGGATTTGATATATAAATATGTGAGTTCAACTTATTTTAGATATAGATGTAACACTATATGTGTTTTGGATTATGATAGGCTGAATCTAAAAGAATTTCTTTTGTATTGTGACATGCATTTGATACGGTTGAGTTGAGATGCAATGAAACACCAATTGGACATGCCCATATTTTTTTTTCCTATATACATTTATATATCAATTTATAAAATGAGTTTTTAGATTATTGTTTTTTTTTAAAAACAAAATTTAAAATTTTAATAAATTAAAATATATTTATGTGAAATATTATAATTTAAATTTTATTTTATATAATATTATTTAAATTTTATTTATTTCACGAAAAATAATTTATATATGAAAAATATTTTAGGCAAAAAATAATTTTTAAAAAATATTTTTCATGAAAGTATTTTTTATTATTTAATTGAAATATTTAATTAATAATATGTGTTTATATATATGTGTATTTTTTTATATTTTAATAAAATTATAAAAATTAGAAACAAGAAAATGACTTTCTCTTTTGAAAAAGAAAGTCATTTTTCTTAAAAATAATTTAATTTTCTTCTTCATCAGAAATATATTTTTTATTGATCAATTTTTTTAAGTTTTCAAAATACTAAAAAATATAAAAAAATATTTTTCTTAAAATAAATGAAACTTAATGTTGTGTTTTTAATTTTGTTAAAAATAATCATGCTGATGTGTCCGTATTATATTATAAACTAGTATAATGCCCGTGTTATGCATGGATAATTTATAATTTTTATTTCTTAATTTAATTTTTAATTGCATTATAAATAAGATAAATTATTATTATTATTAAATTAATTTTTAATTAAAATATCTCTCTTATTTAATTTAATTTGAAAAAAAAAATTATCTGTTATAATAATAAAATTTTAATTAATTGTGTAAATAATTAAAATACATATTTAGTTCTTTTTATACATATATTAATAGTAATTTTTATGATTGCTTCATTAAAATGTAATAAAATTACTTTATTTAAAAAATATCTAAATTTTATAAAATTTTTATATTTTATCTCATAATTTATGTAAATTTATTTTTTGTATTATAGAAAATATATTAGATTAATGAAAAAATAATGTTATTTTAAAAAATATATACATATAATTTTTATTATTAATATAATAAAATAAAAAAATATTAAATTACTAATAATGAATTGAATTATTTAATTTTAATAATAATGAAATATATAATATTATTATTAATTAAAAATAATATTTTATTATATTATTTTTTAAAAATATTATATCTTTAAATTTTTAGAAAAAAGTAATTTTTTTATTAATTTGATATATTTTTTATAAAATATTTTTAAAAAAAAATGGTTATCGTTTTATATAAATTTATGACATAAAATAAATATAGTTCATAAAAATTAAAATTTTAAAATATCATCATTTTTATTAATATAATTAATGTTAAAAATACATACTATTTTTCAAAAGACAGATTTCATAATTTTAATATTGTAATTTTATTTTTTTAATCATTTATACTTATAGTTAAAATTTTGATGTAATCATATTTGCATTCTATTTTTTAAATTCTACTTTTATATAAGAATATAGTAGAGAGATAATTTTATACATAAAAATTTAAATATTTAATTAAAATTGAAAAACATTTCTGTTAAAAATTAATTATAATAAAATATGGATAATCAAAATATTAGTTATAATTACATTCGATACATAATTATAATGAAATAAAATATTAAAAAGTTTAAGAAATATTAGATAAAAAATTATAAGAAAGTTAGCAATTAAATAAATATTAATTAAATATATTTAAATAAATAAATTTTGAGAATGATAACTAATAACTTTTGGAATAAATAATACAAAAAACAGAATAAATCGAAAAAAGATTTGAGAATAAAATACTTGGTAAGAGGAGAGTAGTTAATATGTATCAAATATCTTACATGACCTACTATATATGATCAAATAAATAGAAATCATTTAAATATTATTTAATTAAAAAACGATAACAAAAGTATTTAAATTTAATTTTTATAACAGTAAAATATTTCTCATTTATTTAGCCATTTGAATTCAATAACCATAAGTTAGTCATAATGATAATAATAATAAGCATTAATTAATTTTAGAAAAGTTAAATAAAAAGAACATTAAATTATTAATATAAAAACTAATATATACTAATTATATATAAATCAAAATTTTATATGTTATTTTTATAACTTTTTATGTAAACTATACTTTTTGTCTCTCAATTTTTTTAACAAAGATTTCATAATAAAAATAATAAAAAATATAGCAATATAATAAAAATATTTATTAAAGATATGAAATAATTTAAGGTTGATTAAATTATATGATAGTTGATTATGAGATCACAAATTAATGGCCATTACTTATCTTTTATTATTATTATTATTATTATTATTATTATTATTATTATTATTATTATTATTATTATTATTATTATTATTGTTGTTGTTAAATTATTTTTTAAACTATTATTATTATTATTATTATTATTATTATTATTATTATTATTATTATTAAGGGTGACATGTGGTAAATAATATTTTTACATAAATAAATTTTAAAAAATAATATAAATAATTTTTAAATATTATATTCAATCACAAAAGGTTTTAATTTTTAAACACTAAATTTTAAAGAAAATAATAATTTAAATTATACTTGTTAAGATAGAATTGTAAATAATATTGATAATTAAAAGAGAAATAAAAAAGAATTAAATAATTATTATTATAAAAATATAAAAAAGAGTTATTAATGAAAAGTGACTCGTGACAACCTTCTCAAGGAAAGTAGCACGTAACATTTCCTTAGAAATACTACTTTACTTTATATATATATGTGTGTGTTTCATATATGAGCTTTGTAGTTTATCCAATTTAATTACTCAAAATGATATATAGATATTTTATTAAAGAAAATTATAATTTTGTCCTTAAACTAAAAGTCCATTGTCAATAAGCTGATTTTTAAGGTTGTCCAAATTAACTCACAATTTTCTATTTAAAAATCCAATAGCTAATTATTTTATAAAAAATTAAAATAATAATATTTTAAATTTTTAAATAATAAATTATTAATGTATTTTAATAAAATTATTATCATTATTATAAAAGTTAATTAAAAAATTTGTTATTTTAATTCTTTTGAGAAAAAATTGGACCCGTTTGTACTAGTTGAGTTACTTGGTAAAAAACTTAAAAATATATTTATGTGGATATGAACTTAAAATTCAAGTACAAAATTGAGCTTTCTACCATATTTTATCTATGGTTAGCTATCATTTATTTTCAATTTTGATAAAAAAAATATTATTATTAACGAAATTAAAATGGAGAGATTTATTACAAGATAAAATATGAGCATGCAATTTTAAGTTTGACCAACATTCATTTCTAAGCATCAACAGTCAGGCCCTAGTTAAACAGCAACAGGCAGGCGAGAACAGGAACAGGAAGAAGAAATCCAGAAAAAGCAAGAGAAGTGAGAATGAGAAGGAAGACTTCACTTTTCAGGCTTAAATGGTGAAAGGGAAATGAAAAGTAACTAAAGAGCATTTAAAGAGGAAGATGGTTTCCGTTAGCAATTAAAAACAGTAGGAACCGTCCTTTTAATAGGGGCAGCAGCTTTTGGAGATAATAGAAGATACAGGAATGCATTCAATTGCGCGCTGTGATTGTGGACTGGTGGCTCAAGGAAGTGTCAATTTTGGCAGCCAGTGGTCATGGGGATTGGGGACCACGTCGCCTGCCCATTTAATGTCATTTATTTGTCTTTGCCACTCAAGTGAAGTTCTCTCCTCCTCCTTCATTTTGGCTTTAATTATTTTTTCACTTTTGGCTTTTTATTTTTCGAACCAACTTTTTGTCGTTTCCACCGGTTAATGCCAAAGCCAACTACAATTTAATACCAACCTTTTTTTTTTTTTTTGGAGATTCAATGCATCGCATGTATGACATGTCCTCTCTCTCTATTTTTTACCCCAATATATGCTATAATAATACATTAAGGTAGTTATTTCAATTTACGAAAACTTCCTTTATCTTCCTTGATTGCGTATTAAAAAACTTAATTTTAGTGGAGTCAATTATATATATATATATATATATATATATCACTCTTTACAATTTGATTTGTGATAAAAATAGTGAACAATTTTAAAAGTGGTGGTTGTTAGTTCCTAGGCAAAAATATCAGCCAGTTATTCTCAACTTCTATCAACCTTTTCTCGAACAAAATAAATACAAAGGTTAATATCCTTAGTCCAAGCATGTCTAATTGGATTTGCTACCATATAAGTTGTACTAATGTCATCATATAAAAACCAAGGAGGCTATTTTAGTGGTATAGATAGGTCATGCAACAAACCTTTTTTCCAAGCAATTTTAATTACGCTATTGGGGATAGTTTAGTTTATACACTAAATATAACGACCCAAATCAAGGATCATTATCAATATAAGATCATTAGGAGGTACAAGGTCATCAGAACCCATAGCAAGTCTAATCCCTGACCTTTTGTCTTTGCTCTTACCTTATCTTTATACTCATACAAAGGATAATTTCATTTATAAATATTGTCATAAAACATTATTTCCCTTAAATTGCTCCAATTTACCATCAGATTCCACTTCCATTTCCTTCAAGCTCATTTAAAAGGGTCATGGCAATCATTCCATCATAATAATTGACATTATTTTATTTGAAGATGAATCTATGCAAATGGGTTTCATTTAGCACTTTTATTCTGATGTTCCTTTGAAAACATATTAGCTCATAAAATAGCATAGTCTAATTAATATTATATCAATACAAAATCTAGAGTAACAAGCACAGTTTCAAAAAACTAGTCAAATTCATACATGTCTTGATATAGCTCCAAAAATAATACAAATTAAAAGAATATATAAAAGTGGCTATGTCAAACCTTTCAGCAAATTTATCCAAAATCTACTAATTGCATCTTTTACTCTTGTTAAAAGAAAGGGAATGAGTATATAACTCAGTGAGTAGAGAATTACAAGTTACAATAAGGTAACTATATCATCAAAGGTCCTCCTTCCCTTTTCCTTTCATTTGTTCAATATGTCTGGCCTACTATGAGAGCTCCTCAAAAGTTCCTCTTAATATTCATTTCATACAAGCAGACGTTGAAGAGCCTTACCCAGACACCCTACATTTGTAACACTCCTATTTGCATCGCTTAGTATATTTCACTATTCCGGTGACCGATGTCAGGTCGGATAATTAACGGGATTAGAATCATGTTTAAGGCAACTAGATAAGCCTTGATCATAAATAACTAGTAATTATCAATTAGTTAAGTATAAATAAGAAAAACAGAACATAAAAGGTTAAATGAGCCGAGAGTCACAGTGATGGGTGACCTTCTCGGGAAGGACTATGAGGTTGATTTAAACTTAAATTTTGAACTGTAAAATGTGACGCCGCGGTCCTTAGGACTATTTGCGAACACAGTGGAAAAGAGAAAATCACATAAAAGAATTGTTAAGCAGGTCAAAAAATTAGGTTAGGGATCCAGAAGAAATATCAAATAATTAGCAAATCGGATCAAACCAGCGAGGGGCAATTTAGTCAATTCACTCCTAGAGCTGACTCTTGACCTAACTGTCTAATAAAATCGGAGAAAAGAAAATTTTGAGATCAAGAATTAAATTAAAGAACTAAAGAAAAATAAATGAAAAAGGAAAAAGAAAAAAAGTGAAAAAGTGAAAAAAGTTTATTATATCATGCATGACATCATGCATGATGCAATAAATCTAATAATTAAAAATTTAAATTTTAGGATAATTTTTGTCTTACTAAAGGTTAAAAATTCATAAAAGAAAAGAAAAAAAAAATAAATAATACACTTCTTCTTTTTTTTGCCGTGACCCATGCTCACCCTCTCCCTCACCACCATGTGTGACCACCATTGATGAGTGAATCAAGCTTACTTAACTTGATTTTAGCTTCCCAAAATAAACCCTAAACCCTAAAAAGCTTCCAATCTACACTAGAAAAGAAGATTGAGGGAGAAGAAGAAAGGAGAAAGTGAAAGAGTTGGTGGATTGTAAATCAAAGAATTGAGGTTAGTGTTCTTCCTTCCTTCTCTCTTTAAATTTATGTTTAAGTAGCTAAGTTACACTTGGAATTAACAAATAAGTGAAACAAATCAAGTAGGTGGAGTATGTATAAATTTTGGCCAGCACTTAAGGGAGTAGAGATTGCATGGTTTTGATGAATTAAAAAGCATATTTGAGTTGAAATATATGGGGAGGTGTTGAATAATGACTTTAATTGCATTAGATTTGAATTGCATGAAATTTAGGATTTTGGACCTAGGGTTTAGGAGATAAAATTTTGAGAATTGATCAAATGGTGTGTTTGAACTTGTTTGAGCTGAAAAATGGTAATGTATGACCAATTGTGGTGTGTTGGAAGTGTTGGAACCAAATAGAAATTCAGATTGGTTATGGATATTCTGCAGGCAGCATAACCAAGGTCCCTTTCAGGGACTAAAACTAAAAATTTACCAACCCAATTGGTGTGAGGCCAATTGAGAATGAAACTAGACACAAAATGGAACATTTTTCATTTAGGAATCATGCCCAGAAAGTGACCAAAACCTAGTGAACAAATTGACCAAATCCGGAATTGGGCGTTCTACCCTGTACAAAAATGACCAAATGAACAGTGAACAGTGTTTGTTCATTTGGCCATAACTTGGGCTAGGCAGATCCAAATGACCTGAAATTTTACTAGTAGAAAGCTTAAATATAGCCCTACAAATTTTATGAAGAACACAAGTCCAAATTATGCCCTTAACCAAGTCATTTAGCAACCCAAAATTAGTGACCCAAAACTGTCAAAATCAAATTAGGTGCCCAAAAAATCTGGGTTAGATCAATCCGGCCAGCCATATTCTGTAATATCCTTACTTTAGCTAGTCCGTACAGTCTACTGTTCTGGTGACCAATGTCGGTTCGGGCAGCTAGAATATTTGAAATTATAATTAGACTAAAGTGGGGAGTTATAAAGAAAATAAATAATGCTCATAAAAATCAAGGAAAAATTTTTAGAAACAAAATACACTAAGGTTAAATGAGCCGAAACCCTAGTGATGAGCAACCCGAAGAGGAAGTGACGGTGAAGGCCATTAACAACCCTAGACCAGGAGGAAAATTATTAAAAAATTTTTGGGACTCCAGAGAAGGGTTATTGAGATTCTTATGCCATTAGAATGCCAAGAAAATGCTTAGAAAAATTTTTCTATCGGTAGACACAATTTTGGCTCGTGCCAAACGGAGGGCATTTTAGTCATTTTATCTTCAGAGATGATTTTTAGCCAACTTGTCCAGTTAAATAAATAATTTATATGACATAAAATGTGAATAAATATTGTTAAAAATTTAATTGAAATTAAATAGACAAGAAAATGATAGAAAATGAAAGAAATTAGAATTTTGACATCATAATGATGTCATTAAAATTCTCCCACCCAATCCAATGTTGACACATGGTATAAGATTATTTAAAAACACCAATTGGGTAGAAAAAATGAAAAAAAAAAATCAGAACACTCTCAACCCTTCTTCTTGCCTTCACCTTCTCCCTCCATAGCCACCATTATCAAGCTTTTTAAAGCTTGATTTTCATAGCTTTTACCCAACTAAACCCTATATTCCCAACACAAAAAATTGTTCTTACATCTTGGTGAGTCTTTTGGGAGCAAAAAGAAAAGAAAAAAGAAGAACCCTAGCAAGTGGGAATTTCACTCCATTAGAGGTTTGTGACCTAACCTTGATTTTCTCTTTAAATTCATGTTAAAGGACTATGAATGAGTGCATATTACAAAGAAATTTATTAAATACCATGTGTATGCCCATCCCATATTTTCGGCAGCCTTGGTTAGGGTAAGATTGTGATGATTTTTATGGAGTTAAAATGGCAGTATGGCTGCCCTTAATATGAATCTCTTAAGTGGAGTAATGAAATGTAAGTTATAATGCATGGTTGAGATAGTTAAGTTAGGGTTTGGGATGAAAATGAGACTTTGATCATGTGATCATGAAAGTAGGTTTTAATGGTCAATTATTGACCATTTGGCTGTGTGTGAATAAAAAATAAAGTGGTTTGTGTAGTGAGAATTGAGTTTGGTGTGGCTGCCCTTGGTGACCTGCAGGACTGGGCATGAGTCCAGTAGGTTTGGGCAGCAATAACTGGAGTTGTAGAGGTTCAATTGGTGCAAGGCCAATTGGACATGAAACTAGACACATAATGGCACAACTTTGGTGAAGAAATCATGCCTAGAAAACTAAATCAAGTTGACCTAAAGATTGCCCTAATCCGGGTGACCTGCATTCTGCCTGGCCAAAATGACCAAATAAATAGTGTTTAGTCATTTGACCATAACTCAGTGTAGAAAGGTTCAATTAACCTAAAATTTTACCAGCAACAAGCTGAGATATAGATCTACAACTTTTATGAAGAAACCTAACCCAAATTATGACCATAACATATTTAAAAAGTGACCTGCAATCACTACTCAAATTACCGTAAATATGGTCAGTCCAGAAATTCTGGAAAAATTATAATCCAGCTAGTTATGGTTTATAGGCCATAACTTGAGCTACAAACTCCAAATGGAGTGATTCGAAAAAGGAAATGTAACTAGACAAAATAAGGAACAACTTTCATGTTGATCATTTTGCCAAATTCCCGCTGCAAAAATGATTAATGGAACAGTAAACACAAAGCTTGAAAACTGAAAATTTTGAACAATTAACATTAAGCTTAGAAATGGTATTGGCAACCAATACCCACAATTTTAGAATGCAAAATGTGGTATGTTGAGAGTATTAAAACTAATGTACCTATTGTCCATGTAAAAGTCAACATTTTGTTGACTAATGAATTGAATAGTAACACCAAAACTTGAATTTCAAGAATCGTGAAACTTAAAAGTGTAATATGCCCTAGTATACCTAGCAAGATTGGTTTGGATAGGTTGGCATGCCAATAGGGTTCTTTTAGCAGCACTGCATATGGCTTCATGCCATTTTGTGTTTCATGGCCTCCCATGCCATTTTGTGACATAATAGCCTTTGGCTATGTTAATTGAGTTGTTATACTCGGGTTTTATCCCTGATAATTATTACAGCTTATTAGCTGTTCTGTTGCACACCGGGAGACACAATGTGACCGATGGTGTGATGGTCCGAGGTACTCAGTACCCAGTGTCAGCTTATCCGTTTATCCTGTCCAGTCGACTAGTATGGGTTACTCAGGCGATGATAATGAATCTTACAAATTTTTAATCAAATTATACTGCAATAAATACTAGGAATTAAGTCTACCAAAAATGTAAACATACATTCTACATATTTATATTATTTTAGTTATTTTATTTTATTTTATTTTATTTTATATTGTCACCACTAAGCAGAATTGCTTAGCGTGTCGCTTTTGCCACGCGTAGGTACTGGAGACATAGCTGGGGAGCCCAGGACATCGAACAGGGTGAACTTTCGGAGTCATCACGAGTCGAGTCACCTCACATCTGCAGTGCACTTGGTAGGACATTAGGACTATGGGTGGCATTTTGTATTTTGCATTTTGTATTAGTTTTGATTGTAATTACAAACTCTTGAACTTATGTGATAATGTAAAGATATGAAATTTCATGTTATTGAAATTTTCTGTATATTATGTTGAAAAAATGAAATGTTGAGAAATATTTATGAATGTGCTTCAAATGAGGATGTGAATAGAAAAAAAATTCTGAAAATAGTATTGAGATTTTGAGATTGAGTTGAGATGTGTGTATAATGGAGTTCTGGATTTGGAAATTATATTGGAAGTGTCTTTTAAACAGATCTAGAAGAACTGTTTTTCCAATATATAGCCTGCACTCTGCCGGATTTTCTACAAAAATTGTGAAAAAATTTAGATTTATCAAAAATTGTAAATAAATGAATTAAAAGGGATAAATTGTAATTGAAATATGAATTGGTGCTCTGGCACACTGAGTGGCATATCTTGCTCGATTACACTATAGACGGATAAGGGGTATCACATTTAGTGGTATCAGAGCATCGGTTTAGGCGTTTCTGGGCCTAGATAGAGTGCATACCATTGCATTGCATTTGTAAGTGTTGAGGTGACACTGATGCAGATCTGTTTGCTTTCTTATTTTGAATAGGATATGGATCCTGCTTCTCAAAGAGTAGTTGATGAAGAGGTGGAGAGTCGTGCGCCACCAAGAGCTGAATCTGGGGGCAGGGAAGAATCTACTCCACCAGCAGCTGAGGCACCTGCCCAACCTCAGTTTTCACTATTCTAACAAATGACCGAATTCTACTGGCAAATGATGGGGGCAATTCTACCACCACAACCACAGCCACAACCTCCACCAGCACTACAGAAGTCCCATCTGGAGAAACTGCGAAAATATGGGGCTGTGGATTTCTTTGGGAAGAAGGAGGATGATCCCATGACAGCAGAAAACTGGTTGGATAGAACAATCAGAGTGCTGAAACAGTTAAATTACACCCCAGAGCAGAACTTGAAGGGTGTTGTGTCCCTACTTTAGGATGATGCATATCAGTGGTGGGACATAGTAACCAGTGAGGTGCAACCGGAATGGATCACCTGGGAATTCTTCCTCACAAAGTTCAGAAAAAAATATGTTAGCAAAGTGTATTTAGAAGAGCGAAGAAGAGAATTTATCAGTCTGAGACAGATACAATTATCAGTGGTAGAATATGAACTTAAGTTTGTCAAACTGAGCAGGTATGGGAGGGAGATAGTCCCTACAGAGGTAGAGAGGTGCAGAAGGTTCGAGGAAGGGCTCAATGACAATATCAAAGTCATGATAACAGCATTGGAGATCACAGATTTTGCTAAATTAGTAGATGCTGCATCAAAAGTAGAAAGGGTCCGAATCAATGAGCAAACTAGAAGGGAAAAACAATAGAAGAGGGGTCCGGGTCAATCCAGTTCATTTTCTGCTCCCAGTAAGAAGAGTAAGGGTCCTCCTGCTCAGAGTTCAGGACAACCATAAGGTCAGGGTCAGTCTCAGGGGCCCAGATCACAGTTCACACCTAGGAGAGGCCAGTCCACACCATCAGTGGATAGCTCTCTAGGGATGGTGTTCAGGGGACCAGCCCCAGCATCTTCTGCCTGTTCGTACTGCTAGAAGTGGCATAAGGGGGACTATTGGTAAGTGACCAGTGCATGCTAACAGTGTGGATCTACAAAACATCAGATCAAGAATTGTCCGAAGAGGACTACTATAGTTGCTCCAACACAAGCTGACAGACCTGCTCCCTCACCACAAAGGGGTAGGAAGCCTGGTAAATCTGAGGCAGCTAGTCCATCACTGAGGCCTGCATCTGAGTCAACTGAGAGGCCAGAGACTAGAATTCCTGCCAGGGCCTATGCCATCAGAGCTCAGGAGGAGCAAGATGCCCTGGATGTCATCAGGGGTACGTTCTCCCCCTACAACACTTTTGTACATGCATTGGTGGATCCAGGATCCACTCATTCATACATCTGCATCAAACTACCCTAGAGAGGGGAGTTCCAGTAGAGGAGAGTGATCAAGACATTCTGGTCACAAATCCACTAGGCCACAGTGTGGTAGTGAGTAAGGTGTATAAAGGTTGCCCGTTGAGGATTCAGGGGTATGAATTCTCGGCAGACCTAATTGAATTGCCCTTCCATGAGTTTGACATGATTTTGGGAATGGATTGGTTATCAAGTCATCAGGCAATAGTTGATTGCAAATTAAAGAGGATTTCTCTGAAAACTTTTGAGGGTAATGAGATTACTATTGTGGGTGAAAGGACAGATTTCCTGTCCAATGTTATCTCAGCCACAGTTGCAAGAAGATTGATGAGAAAAGGCTGTGAAGCTTACCTAGCACATGTGGTTGATACTAGGTAGGCTAAGTCAAACCTGTGTGATATACCCATAGTAAGAGACTTTCCAGATGTATTTCCTGAAGAATTGCTTGGTTTACCACCAGAAAGGGAAGTCAAGTTTGCTATTGAGGTAATACCGGGTACAGCACCAATTTCTATTGCTCCTTATAAGATGGCACCAACTGAATTGAGGGAGTTGAAAATTCAGTTGTAGGAGTTACTCGATAAGGGGTTCATACACCCCAGTGTGTCACCATGGGGAGCTCTAGTGCTGTTTGTGAAGAAGAAGGATGGAACTTTGAGATTGTGTATTGATTACCGGTAGTTGAACAAGGTAACTATGAAGAATAGATATCCATTGCCCAGAATTGACGATATGTTTGATCAGTTGAAGGGAGTCGGTGTATTTTTAAAAATTGATATCAGATCAGGGTATCATCAGTTGAGGGTAAAGGATGCAGATGTGTCAAAAACTGCTTTCAGAACCCGGTATGGGCATTATGAATTTTTAGTGATGCCGTTTGGGTTAACAAATGCACCAGCAGCATTTATGGACCTTATGAACCGTATCTTCCATCCATACTTAGATCGATTTGTAGTGGTCTTTATTGATGATATTCTGGTGTATTCCAAGGCCAGGGAAGAACATGATGAACATTTGAGGATTGTTCTGCAAATCCTACGAGAAAAGAAGCTGTATGCTAAGTTGTCCAAGTGTGACTTCTGGATGAGTGAAATCTCTTTCCTTGGACACATAGTATCAGCAGAGGGGATTGGAGTGGATCCCAAAAAGATAGAAGTAGTGATGGAATGGAAGCCTCCCAAAAATACAACTAAGGTTAGAAGTTTCTTAGGGCTAGCTGGGTATTACAAAAGATTTGTGAAGGGGTTCTTTCTTATAGCTGCTCCAATGACCAAGTTGTTGCACAAGAATGTGAAATTTGGCTGGAACGAGAAGTGCCAAGCCAGTTTTGAGAGGCTGACGGCTATGTTGACAAAAGCACTAGTGTTAACACAGCCAGTGTCGGGAAAAGACTTTGTGGTCTACATTGATGCCTCACATAATGGGCTAGGGTGTGTATTGATGCAAGAGGGGAAAGTGGTTGCCTATGCTTTCATGCAGTTAAGGCCACATGAACAAAACTACCCTACTCATGACTTGGAGTTAGCAGCAATTATCTTTGCACTGAAGATATGGAGGCATTATTTATATGGTGAAAAATGCTACATCTATACAAATCACAAGAGTCTAAAATATTTGTCAACCCAAAAGGAGCTCAATCTTAGACAGAGGCGATGGATTGAGTTCCTAAAGGACTATGATTGTGTGATAGATTATCATCCTGGGAAGGCAAATGTAGTTGCCGATGCTTTAAGCAGGAAGTCCATCACAGCTTTAAGATCACTAAATGCATGTCTGTCCTTAGCTCAAGATGGAGCTATTTTGGCTGAGTTACAAGTAAGGCCAAACCTGCTACAGCAGATACAAGATGGGCAGAGGGCAGATGAAAAATTAATGGCCATTGTGGGTAAAATTCCAGAGGGAGAGGAAACTGATTATGAGGTGAAAGCAGATGGATGTCTATACTACAGAGGAAGAGTGTGTATACCAGATGATGGGGAACTAAAGACTAGTATTCTGAAAGAAGCACACACTAGTGTTTATGCTATGCAGCCGGGAAGCACAAAAATGTATAATGATTTGAAGCCTCATTATTGGTGGCCTGGTATGAAGAAGGATATAGCTGACTATGTGACTAAGTGTTTGACATGTCAGCAAGTTAAAGCAGAACATCAAGTTCCATCAGGATTGCTACAGCCTATAAGCATACCTGAATGGAAATGGGACCGGGTCACTATGGACTTTGTTAGTGGTCTACCTCTCACCCAAAGGAAGCATGATGCAGTGTGGGTGATAGTGGATAGATTGACAAAGTCAGCACATTTTCTGCCAGTTAGGACTGACTACTCACTGGAGAAGCTACCAAATTGTATATCAGTGAGATAGTTAGATTGCATGGAATCCCACTTTCCATCATATCTGATTGAGACCCAAGGTTTACATCGAGATTCTGGAAAAAGTTACAAGAAGCCTTGGGCACACAACTCCGTTTTAGCATGGCTTTTCATCCTCAGACGGATGGACAGTCAGAATGAGTAATCCAGGTAAACCTAAGAACTAATTGAATTTACACAAATACTAAATTGAAATGATAGTCACAATGTGAATTATGTAATAGATCCTGGAGGATATGCTGAGGAGTTGTGTCATTGAGTTTGAGGGAGTTGGGATAGATATCTCCCACTGGCAGAATTTGCATATAATAATAGCTACCAAACTAGCATTCAAATGGCTCCGTTTGAAGCACTATATGGGAGGAAATGTAGAACCCCAGTGTGTTGGACTAAATTGGGTGAAGATAAGCTGGTAGGACCAGACCTAGTGAAACAGACTGAGGAGAAAGTGAAGATAATCAAAGCTAACTTGAAGGTTGCCTCAGATAGATAGAAATCTTATGCCGACTTGAAGAGAAAAGAGATAGAGTATGCAGTTGGCGATAAAGTGTTTCTCAAAGTCTCACCACGAAAGAAAGTACTGAGATTTAGAAGAAAGGGTAAGTTAAGCCCTAGGTTCATTGGCCCATATGAAGTTATTGAACGTGTGGGACCAGTGGCCTATCGGCTAGCTTTACCACCAGAACTGCATAAAATCCATAATGTATTCCATGTTTCTATGCTGAGAAGATATCGCTCAGACCCTTCACATGTCATTTCCATGGAAGAAATTGAAATCCAACCGAACTTGACATATACAGAAGAACCTATACAGATCCTAGCTTGGGAAGTGAAGGAATTGAGAAATAAACAAATTCCACTGATGAAAGTGCTTTGGAGGCACCACAACACTAAAGAGGCAACTTGGGAAAGTGAAGAGATGATGAGGCAACAGTTCCCTCAATTGTTTGCATCAGGTAAATTTTGAGGATGAAATTTTTATTAGAGGGGAAGAGTTGTAACATCCTCACTTTAGCTAGTCTGTACAGTCTACTGTTCCGATGACCAATGTCAGTCCTGGCAGCTAGAATGTTTGAAATTATAATTAGACTAAAGTGGGAAGTTATAAAGAAAATAAATAATACTTATAAAAATTACGGAAAAATTTTTAGAAACGAAATACACTAAGGTTAAACGAGCCGAAACCCCAGTGATGAATACCCAAAGGGAAAGTGACAATGAAGGCCATTAACAACCCTAGACCCAGGTTTTTGGGACTCCAGAGAAGGGTTATTGAGATTCTTATGGCATTAGAATGCCAAGAAAATGCTTAGAAAAATTTTTCTATCGCTACATACAATTTTGGCTCGTTAAGCCAAATGGAGGGCATATTGGTCATTTCGCCTTTAGAGATGATTTTTGCCCAACTTGTCCAGTTAAATGAATAATTTATATGGCATAAAATGTGAATAAATATTGTTAAAAATTTAATTGAAATTAAATAGACAAGAAAAGGATAGAAAATAAAAGAAATTGGAATTTTGACAACATAATGATGCCATTAAAATTCTCCCACCCAATCCAATGTTGACACATGGCATAAGTTTATTTAAAAAGGCTAAATGGGCAGAAAAAATGAAAAAAAAAAAATCAGAACACTCTCAAACCTTCTTCTTGCCATCACCTTCTCCCTCCATAGCCACCATTATCAAGCTTTTTAAAGCTTGATTTTCATAGCTTTTACCCAACTAAAACCTATATTCCCAACACAAAAAATTGTTCTTACATCTTGGTGAGTCTTTTGGGAGCAAAAAGAAAAGAAAAAAAGAACCCTAGCAAGTGGGAATTTCACTCCATTAGAGGTTTGTGACCTAATCTTGATTTTCTCTTTAAATTCATGTTAAAGGACTATGAATGAGTGCAAATTACAAAGAAATTTATTAAATAGCATGTGTATGCCCATGCCATATTTTTGGCAGCCTTGGTTAGGGTAAGTTTGTGATGATTTTTGTGGAGCTAAAATGGTAGTATGGCTGCCCTTAATATGAATCTCTTAAGTGGAGTAATGAAATGTAAGTTATAATGCATGGTTGAGATAGTTGAGTTAGGGTTTGGGATGAAAATGAGACTTTGATCATGTGATGATGAAAGTAGGTTTTAATGGTCAATTATTGACCATTTGGCTGTGTGTGAATAAAAAATAAAGTGGTTTGTATAGTGAGAATTGAGTTTGGTGTGGCTGCCCTTGGTGACCTGCAGGACTGGGCATGAGTCTAGCAAGTTTGGCAGCAATAACTGGAGTTGTAGACGTTCAATTGGTGCATGGCTAATTGTACATGAAACTAGACACATAATGGCACAACTTTGGTGAAGAAACCATGCCCATAAAACTAAACCAAGTTGACCTAAAGATTGCCCTAATCTGGGTGACTTGCATTCTGCCTAGGCAAAATGACCAAATAAACAGTATTTAGTCATTTGGCCATAACTCAGTGTAGAAAGGTCCAATTGACCTAAAATTTTACCATTAACAATCTAAGATATAGACCTACAACTTTCATGAAGAAATCTAACCCAAATTATGATCATAAAATATTCAAAAATTGACCTGCAGTCACTGCTCAAATTACTATAGATTTGGTCAGTCCAGAAATTCTGGAAAATTTATAATCCGGCTAATTGTGGTTTATGGGCCATAACTTTAGATACAAAACTCCAAATGGAGTGATTCAAAAAAGGAAATGTAACTAGACAAAATAAAAAACAACTTTCATGTTGATCATTTTTCCAAATTCCCACTGCAAAAATGATTAATGGAACAGTAAACACAAAGCTTGAAAACTGAAAATTTTGAACAATTAACATTAAGCTTAGAAATGGTATTGGCAACCAATACCCATAATTTTAGAATGCAAAATGTGGTATGTTGGGAGTATTAAAACCAATTTACCTATTGTCCATGTAAAAGTCAACATTTTATTGACTAATGAATTGAATAGTAATACCAAAACTTGAATTTCAAGAATTATGAAACTTAAAAGTGTAATATGCCCTAGTATACCTAGCAAGATTGGTTTGGATAGGTTGGCATGCCAATAGGGTTCTGTTCGCAGTACTGCATATGGCTTCATGCCATTCTGTGTTTCATGGCCTCCCATGCCATTTTATGACATAATAGCCTTTGGCTATATTAATTGAGTTGTTATACTCAGGTTTTATCCCTGATAATTATTACAGCTTATTAGCTGTTCTGTTGCACACCGGGAGACACAATGTGACCGATGGTGTGATGGTCCGAGGTACTCAGTACCCAGTGTCAGTTTACCCGTTTATCTAGTCCAGTAGACTAGTATGGGTTACTCGGGCAATGATAATGAATCATACAAATTTTTAATCAAATTATACTGTAATAAATACCGGAAATTAAGTCTACCAAAAATGTAAACATACATTCTGCATATTTATATTATTTTAGTTATTTTATTTTATTTTATTTTATATTGTCACCATTAAGCAAAATTGCTTAGCGCGTCGCTTTTGCCATGCACAGGTACTGGAGACATAGCCGGGGAGCCCAGCAGACATTAGACCGGGTGAACTTTCAAAGCTGCATACTGAGTCCAGAGTCACCTCACATCTGCAGTGCACTTGGTAGGACATTAGGACTATGTGTGGCATTTTGTATTTTGCATTTTGTATTAGTTTTGATTGTAATTATAAACTCTTGAACTTATGTGATAATGTAAAGATATGAAATTTCATGTTATTGAAATTTTCTGTATATTATGTTGAAAAAATGAAATGTTAAGAAATATTTATGAATGTGCTTCAAGTGAGGATGTGAACAGAAAAAAAATTCTGAAAATAGTATTGAGATTTTGAGATTGAGTTGAGATGTGTGTATAATGGAGTTCTGGATTTGGAAATTATATTGGAAGTGTCTTTTAAACAGGTCCAGAAGAATTGTTTTTCCAATATATAGTCGGCACTCTGCCGGATTTTCTATAAAAATTGTGGAAAAATTCAGATTTATCAAAAATTATAAATAAATGAATTAGAAGGGATAAATTGTAATTGAAATATGAATTGGTGCTCCAGCACACTGAGTGGCATATCTTGCTCTGCTACACTGTAGATAGGTAAGGGGTGTCACATATTCAAATGGCTATAACTTGGGCTAAAAAACTCCAAATGGAGTGATTCAAAAAGAGAAATAAAGTTAAGACAATAAGGAACAACTTCTATGACGAAAACTTAACCAAATTCTAACAGCAACATGAGCAATGGAATAGTACAAAATAGGATACCAAAACTGAAAATTTGAAATTTGTGCCTAAAAGACTTAAGTTTGGAGAAAATAACCAAAACCAATAAATTAGGTAGCCAAAATGTAGTATGTGGGTGAAAATAGAATTCCCATACCTATTAAGCCTTAGAATGTCAATAAATTGACTCGAATAGTATCGTGAATAGTAACACCGAAACACAAATTTTAAAGAACATCAAGTTTAGCATATTAAAGCTTGGTATAAGTAGATTTGAATTTATTTTTGGAGTTATGACAAATTGTGATACTGAAACACCGTGAAACTATGTGTTTCAATGGAAAGGAATACCGGGAAAGAACCCGAGATGTCGAGTCAAAGGCAAGAGGCGACTTGTATAAGGTTTGTGCACAACATAGAATTTCTGTAAATTTTCTTCTGCACATTGTTTTGAATGAATTGAAATATTACATTGTGACACCATTGTCTTGAAATGTTTATTATACTTTTGATTTAAATTGTTGAAAGGTTACTTATTTGTGTTTGAAATGGCAATAAATGTTTAATAAATTGTTAAGATAATTTTGAAACCACAGTGTCATGACCATATATTTGAATGCCTCACTAGCATGACTAGTAAGGGAAATCAGTTTCGAATTTTGATTCCTTCTCTGGCTAAAGTGTTGAGGTGTGTGCCAGTAGAAGAAGAAAAAGAATGGGTTCCCATATATTTGAGCTAGCTAGCCTTGTGATGTGACTTCTCATAAGCTTTGTCTATTGAGATTAATATGTTTCGAATGATATGATATAACTGTGTATTTTTATGAAATTTGTTTTGAGACTTTTGAAATGAAATTATTTGAATTAAAATTTTATAAGTTATGTTTTGAGTTTGTATCTCATGTTTAGTTTAATTTTTGAATAAGTATGATTTAAATTCTGCATAAAGGTTATTTTAGTATGTTGTGCACCACTGAGTCATAGTACTCAGCGATGGCTGTTATTGCTATCGCAGATATAGAGACTAGAGGAGCAGCAGAGTGAGCTGCTGAGGATTGTGGAACTACCTTCCCTGAAGTTTTATCGGGTATATTTTATACCCTGATTGTAGTAGTTATTTTGATGTATGTATATGTATGTACATGTAAACTGGTCATGAGCAGTTGTATAAAGTTTGTAATAATATTAGTTGGATTTTTCTAATGTAAGTTTTGGATGAATGTAATTTGTTTAACTGTAATGAAATATGAATGAAAGTATTTCGTTTTAATTTGAATGAAATCACTTAGTATTATTTTGGATGTTATTTGAATTGGAAATTATTGATTTGAATTTTTGGAATTTGAGAAATGATGTTGAAATTCGTTGTGATGGATATTGATTTAATGAAGTTGATGAGATAAATTATTGGAAGTGTTTTTTTATAGGTATTTGAAGAACTATTTTATCAAAATACAGATGGCGCTCTGCCGAAATTTTTCTAAAATTTGTGGAAAAATAAAAAGGAACAAAAATTTTAACTAGTTTACAAACTCTAATTAAATATTTTAATACCTATTAGAAAATGCTCACCACTTTTAAAAAGTAAGAAAATGATTTTAAAATCCCTTGTAGGGTACTTAATAAGTTATTGGTAGGTGAAGTTCAGTAGTTCATTAGGTATTCTACAGAATCCTGTTATGCCTAACAAAGGGGTCAGGTGTGACAACATTTATTTAAGCTCATATTGCATGCATGCTTTCAGTTCCTTTTTATTTATTTCCCATATGGGACCAATAGGTCATCCATAGCTACTACACTCCACAAAGATTTAATGCATTACCTTCATGATTTAAATACATATATAATAATACACGTTACCCTAAATGGAATATAGCTAAGTAAAATAAGTAAATGATGCATGAATGCACATGTGGAATAAAGAAATATTTAAAGAAAGCATTTCTATAATTTTTACTCTCCTTAACAGGAGTTCTTTAACTTAACGGTTACTTTTAGTTTAGGTTTATCCCCTTGATTCCAACATTTGTGATCTTATTCCTTATTTTATAATAAGAATAAAAGCATAGGAGGTGTTTTTAATTAGAATTATGTTAAATTATATTTTAATTGATAGAACAAACTTCGAATGTAGAATAAATGAATTTTGGTAGTCAAAGCCTACATGCACTATTCACGTGACTGTTCATATAATTCAGTTTCCTTAGTTTCATCTTTTGATCATCAATCCTTCATTTTACAGAATAGGTTCACAATCTCACTTCCATAACTCTACTTTGCATAAACCACTTTTAAACTTAAGTCCTTTCCTTTATATGTTTATAAATTCCCAACGATTTTTCCTTATTATAATTAATCCCTAAATAACTTTCATTTAATAAATTTATAAATGGTTTCAGTAAACTTAAAATTATCTTTTCCTTTCTCAAATTTTATCTTTTCCTTTCTCAAATTCTCTTCTAATTCTTCTCTTTAGGTATACTACCAGGCTAAGTTAACTAGTAAGAATCTTTATGGAAATTTAAGAGATTAAAGAGGAGAATTACTCACTTATCAATCCCAAGGTAAGAAGAATTGCTATATCTCCTAGGTCTTTCTTTTGTTCCTTACAATTAAAGTTATTGGCATTAATAGTATTTAGTTTAATTAAATTGATGGTTAGAAGAAGAGAAAAAAAAAGAAGGATATAGAGAAGGGAAAATGAGAGTGAAAAGAAAAAGGGGAGAGGAGAAAGAAGGTTTTAGATAAGGGAGAGAGAGGTTATGACAAAATATCTCATAACCATCCCCCTTTTTATATACCTGCTTATGCTTTTTCGGTGGTCAAATGTACCTTTAACTTTAGGTTTCTTAAATTTGGCTCTATTTGAACTTAAATAAGTTTTTTTCAATAATTATATATTATTTATGACTACATCATGACACTTATTCCAGCTACCTTATGGGAGTGCATTACACTTAATCTCAACACAATGAGTTGTTCTTTACAGAATAATAAGAGATAAAATTACTCCCAAGAAAATGCAGTATCCAGTTGTTTATCATTGAGTTTCAAGAAAACCCTTCCAATTGAGATTAGAGTAGGCAATGAGAAGCCCAATATCACCCTTAAACAATTGCAAACCATATTGCATTTGTCACACCTTACTTCTCCGTAAGGCATAACATGCTACCATAGTACATCTAATGAATCACCTTACTACACCTACCGGTAACCCATTAAATATACTACAAGGGATTTTAAAACAATTTTTGATAATTTGTATAGTGGTGGGAACGTTGAATATTTATTAAAAAGCCTTTAATTGAAATTTTGGTCATAGATCAAATCCTCAATTAAAATCTGATGTTACGAAAATTTTTAAAAATTTCGACCGAGTGCCGGTTGTATTTTGAGAAAACGGTTCTTCAAAACCTGAAAAGAAAAAACACTTCCAATATGTTTTCTCAACCACAACTCCAATAAACTCAATTTCATCTCCCAAATCAATACAAGCAACTCAATTCAATTTTTAATTCAAACTCATCATAGAGGAAACAATTCATTCATTAAGGTAATAAAATTAATATTACAAAACTATACAGGTAAATAAAAATCTCAAATTTACATTACAATAATTTGCATTTAATTACACACCAAAATAATATTATAAGAGTTTTTGTACAACTGCTCAAATAATTTACATACATATTATCACATGAATACATCAAAATCTAATGTACAAGGGTATACCTATGATATACCCGGAGCTAGTCCCAATGTGTCTTCAAGGAATCTTACTCAGCTGCTCTACATTCCTTTCACCTGCGACAGCATACAAAGCTATCGCTGAGTGGTGAACTCAGTGGTGCATAACTATAATTTAAAGTATAAGCTATCGCTAAGTGGTGAACTCAGTGGTGCACAACTATAATTTAAAGTATATATAAAAATATATATATATATACGATGACAATTCAGAACAAAAATTAGAAATATTGATTTCTTCAAAAATCATAAAATCAAGTCAATATTTTCAATGGTACAAATCAAATAATTAAGTAACCTTAGTCAATAATTAAAATTTTTCCAATCGTAATTGGTCATTTGAAACAACTCTATCAACTATGAAAATAGTTATTACAAAACAAATAGTCTCTTTCAAATCAATTTTACTCAAATAACAGTTTAAAATCACCATATCTCACTTTTCAAAACCATTATTTATCTAACTAACTATGCTGGACTAATCCGTAAGGTCCATCTTCAAAGCTATTCTAACTCTCTATAGTCGGGGAGGTCGAATCGTGATTCTAACTCCCTATGGTCGGGGAGATCGAATCATCATGCACATTACAACACCACAACAATGTAACTTCCGAAAGGGCCGTGAGAAACTTAGATCTAACCTCTAACAAGAGGAGAATCTACGCATGTGCACGTACCATGGTAATCAAAACAAAGCTAACTCCAGTGTCTCCTCAACAAATGAGAGACGAGTAACAACTTAGTCAAGCATCTATAGTGAGATATAAAACACATCTTAAATCTTTTTGCCCTTTTTGTGAACATAATCCACAATACAACTCAATTCAAAGTCAATTCTAATATCCAATAATTTTTTTATGCCCATCACACTTCAAACATAGTTAATCCATTTCCCATGTTAAGTATAAACCATTTTTCAAATCAAATTTTCCATGTAAACCATGTAAATGTATTTCAATCAAAATTTTTTTGAAGCCAGTTTCATTCAATTCATAACAAAATAAAATCATAATTAATTTCATTTGTCAAAACTAAACTCATTCATACGATAACACATTTCAATAATCATTGAAATAAATTCAATAATTGGTAAACATAATACATAAAGAAACTAAAATAATTTAATCAAATAAAACATGCAAAACATGAACAATTTAAAACTAGTTGTGTACAAATCTCTTTTGTTAACTCAATTTACTTAAATTTTTGTTTCTCCTTCGAAGATCCCTTTCCAACTGAAATACATAAATTTAAAGTGCTTCAGTATCCATTTCTAGTAGTTAAATTCCAATAATTTCTTTGCAGACTTATCCTACTCATTATGGTTTAGAAATTCAGGTCCTTTGCATTTTTGTGTATAGTGACATTATTAATGGCACTATTTAAGTCAAAATGTTGACATACTTAATAGGTTTATTAATTCTAATTGCACCCATATACCACATTTTGGTTGTCAAATTTGTTGGCATTGATTGCCAATTCAATTTCTAATTTCCCTAGGTGCAAATCCAAAAAGTCAGTTTTGGGTTATTATATTCTACTATTCCATTGGTCTGATTACTGTGGGAGTTTGGCTAAGTGTCCTTCATTAAAGTTGTTCCTTAATGTCTTAGCTTTAATTCTCTTTTTGAATCACCCCATTTGGAGTTTTGTAGCTCAAGTTATGCCTATTTTTCTAAGACTGGCCAGATTACTTACAACCCAGAAATTCTGGGCACTTTTTGATTCTAGTATATTTGAGTAACCAAATTTGGTTGACAATTTGACTTGGTTATGGGCAGAATTTAGGTTTGTATTCTTCATGAAAGTTGTAGTACTATGTCATAGCTTTCTAATGGTTTAAAAATCAAGTCATTTGGACCTTCCTAGACCAAGTTATGGCCAAATGAACAGATCATTTGGTCATTTCTGTACAGTGGTAGTGTGCCAATTCCGGGTTTGACATAATTTTACACCACTTTGTGTTCAGTTTTAGGGCACGGTTTCTTCACCAAAATTGTTGCATTACATCTTAATTTTCATCTCCAATTAGCCTTACATCAATTGGAGCAACCAATTTCCAGTTATACCTATTTGAATGGGTAAGGGTCAAGCTGTCTAGAATTGAACATCACATATTCACAATTCCATTTCAATTTTAACCATTCAAACACATTCTAAATTACACCAATTACCTATTTTAAACCTCACTTAGGTCAAAGTACATCAATTTACTAAATTCTCAAATTTTTTCCCCTAAAACTCTAAGGGTTAAGAACCCTAATTCTCTAATTGTTACATCTCATGCAATCAAAGTATATATTATACATCTACACACTAATCTAAGCTTAAATATACTTTTAACTTCATCAAAATCAATCAAACCCTAGTTGATCTAATGGTGGCTGAAATTTCCCATGGTTTCAATTCATGGAATTTTTCAAAATTCTTTATGTAATTCCATAAAAACTAATTTAAATTTAATCAATTTTTACTAAAGAAAATGATTAAATTACTTACCTCACTTGATGACTTTGAACTTCCAATTCTCCAATTTTTCTTTAATTTCACTTCTCCCAATCTCTTTCTTAAAGCTTAATTTGAAGACTTCTACAAGTTTTGTAAGGAATTTATGGGGAAATTTAGTGTTATAAAAGCTCAAAAAGAGCTTTAATGGAGGAAAAGAAAAAAAAAATTGAGCGAGAGGAGAGAGAGAAGGTGGCGGCAAGCTTAAGGGAAGAAGAAGACCATTTTTTCCATTTTAATTTTCATTTATCTCTTTTAGATATTTATCCATACAAAATGATTTAATTAAATCATAATTATATTTGTTTTATGATGTCATGCTTGATGTCATGGTGAGTGATGTCATTAATCCTTATTTTCCTTTCTTTTCTTTTCCTTTCTTTTTCCCCACTTCAATTTAAATCTATACTTCAAAATTTTCTTTTCTCAGATTTTATTGGACAGTTAGGTCATGAGTCACCTCTATGGATGAATTAACCAATTTTCCCCTCGCCGGTCTGATCCGGTTTACCAATCATACTGTATTTCTTTCGGAACCCTAACCTAATTATTTGATCTGGTTCTCATCCTTTTTCTATGATTTTCATATTTCCCCTAGCTTTATAATTTTTTTTAGGACTGCAGTGTCACAATGTTCAATACAAAATTAAGGTTTTGACTAATCTCACAGTCACTTCCTGGTGCGGTCACCCATCGCTGTGACCCCCTGCTCATTTAACTTTTTATGCTCAGTTTTCTGAATTTTCATTTCATCATCATATAGTGGTGATTTATTTTCATGTAGGGCTTTTCTAGATGACTTAAACATGGTCCTAATCATCTTAATTATCAGGACCAACACCGGTCACCGGAACAGTGATTTGCACAGGACTATATATGCAGGGGTGTTACAGCATTGTACCTTGTATATATCAAAGAATTCTCATGGATGCTAGTAGATGTAATTCCCATTATGCATGGAAACACTAGCAAACCTAAATACTACATCAAGATAAGTAAATGTCAAATATTAAAGCACATTAATAATGAGAAGGATCAGAAAGAAGTATGCTATCTATGACTAACAATTTTTTTGTACTACACAGGATGTTGCTATGGGCTTCCAATTTTCAATGCCACAATACTACAAGAGTTGTTTTGCCTATTTCTTTTGGTATAACAAAAGATCATATGTATTTTGATTTGCCACACTTCCAAGAAAATAATGAATAGAACCCAAATTTCACATAACAAACTCAAATTGCAAAACATGAAGGTGTTACAATAAAAAATTATAAGATGTTAATAAAATATAATTAACAAATAACAAAAGCACTGCCATATCTTTAGAATTGGTGTGGATAAACATGGAGTTATCTACATGATTACCATGAAAACAAATTGTTGTAGGAAAGTAACAAATCCTTGGAACAAAACACCCAGCACTTATTTCAAACTGTGCAAGGCCTTGTAGAATTTACAAACATGATTTGGACAGTCAGGATGCGCATACCCATAGGGATTGGTTGATGCATATAGACATCTTCCTCTGAATGACCATGCAAGAATGTATTCTTAATGTCTAGTTAGTGTATTGACCAACCCTTAGATATTACCAAAGATAAAAATGTCTAAATTATGGTTAGTATCTCAATAAGCCTATAAGTTTCATCATATTCTAGACCAGGATGTTAACTATACCCCCTTGCTACAAGTTATGCTTTATAGCATTTAAAAATGCATTACCTTTTAGCTTCACTTTGTATAGACACCTTATTTTACACCTTTAAATGATTTGGAACCTTAAAAGAATTTAAAGTGTTTGAAATTAAGTGATATGTCACTTGTTTGTGGTTAACTACAAAAATGCTAGGAATTGAGGTTATGAACTTATTGTCTTTGTAAGGCAATTTAACAAACTTTATTTGTAATTAAAATGTGAGTGATATATCATTAGAAATTAAACTTCTTAAGATTTTTATAGATATAAATTCATGAAATTTGTACCCCATTTGATAAGCAAAATAGACATGCAAAGAAAATTCATGGTGTGCTCGCTTTTTACTTATTTTGTTGATATCTTCATTTGAGTTGCCTTGATTCTTCGATAACTTCTCATAAGCTAAGAATTTTTTTAGAGAGGTTTAAGCCACAGAAAACTATAAATTTCAAGATTTACAAGGATATTTACGATCCTAAATTTGATAAAAGATTAGAGATTACTATGCTTTCAAATCTAAGATAAATTCAATGACTTGATTATATAGGAAAAATGATCTTTGCTCACTATTTTTGCAATATTTAGATTTTTATGACGAACTCTAAGGTTAAATTATGATATTGGAAACTAAAGATCTATAGATTTCCAACCAAATGTGGCTCTTCCAAATCGAAGTTAAAATAAGGGAACTATAACCATTTGAGGTTAGTTGCATTATCGCCTCTTAAATTGCCTCTTTCCTTAATGGAACCACCTCCTCACAAGTAGCACCAACAATACCAAAATAAACCTTTAAAACTCAAAATTTTTCACTATCTTTCACTAGTGTCTACCTCTTATAGCCTTGGCAATGTTGCGTAATCTCTTGCATATCCATTTTCCTCTTAGTGGTGAACACAAATGAGAAGCCATGGATTTTTTGTAACGGCCCGGCCCACTAGTGATATTGTCCGCTCTAGGCCGAAGCCCGCACGGTTTTAAAACGTGTCACTAGGGGTTACGAACCGCCAACTTATAAATCCAGCATCTCTCCCGTGTTTTGCCGATGTGGGATTTGCCTAGGGTGTTACAATCCACCCCCCTTATGGGACTCAGCGTCCTCGCTGAGGTTTGCCCTACCATCGCTCAAGGTTGCACGCGGAGCAGCTCTGATACCACAAATGTAACGGCCCGGCCCACTAGTGATATTGTCCGCTCTAGGTCGAAGCCCGCACGGTTTTAAAATGCGTCACTAGGGGTTATGAACCGCCAACTTATAAACCCAGCATCTCTCTCGTGTTTTGCCGATATGGGATTTGCCTAGGGTGTTACATTTTTTTTCTAAAATCTTTTAGAAAACTTCAAAATTTTTTTGCCATCTCAAGCACTGTTTAGTGGAATTTACCTCTTTCTCCCTCCTTCAAGTTGGTAGTTGGAGTTTCCCATTGCCTTTTTTTGGTCTTCTGCTATTCGAAAAACACTATGTTTTTGCACATTGTATGTAGATTAGTTTCAACTCAGAAGTTCTTGCTTAGGGTGTTTTAAGCTAAAGTAAATTAGGTTTTGTAGGATACTAAAACTCCTACTTTAAAATGGTTTAAGACTTTGATTTCATTCTAAATAGTTTTTCAATTGCCCACTATAAATTGAAGAATTAAAACTAGACTTATGGGTGATTTTGAATGAGATACGAGGAGGGTGAGTGATACACTTAAAAATGTTTAGCTCCTAGATTGAAGGCACATGGACATCCATGGGGCAAAGTAATCATATGTATAAAAAGAGCTATAACTATATGCGAAGATGGCTGAGTCAAGCAGATGGTCAAGGCCTATATAGCCCACTTAGTCTATAAATCAGATTGAAGCATTCTAAAAGAGCTATCGACCTACATCTAAGCCTAACCCCTTGGAACCATGTTCAAGAATACAAATACCCCTCTTGTTAATATATGGCAGCCATTTATTGATATGGGGACAAACACATTAATGAGTCAAATATCTGTGCATAATAAGTGTGGGAGGTTAATCTCTTCTCTAGCGTAATAATTGCCATAGTTGAAGATAACGTAGTATTCTTTGGGCTACCAAGGGAACATATCCCATATAACAAGCCATTAAAGCTGAAAAAAAGTACCACAAACCTCTGCCCCTAGGACATTTGGTGCTCCCTTAGTGATCAAATTATCAATAAATAAAGCCTCATTCCCATAAGGTAAACCATTTGAATTCTTACACTCTCACTATCATTCCCTTTATTAGCAATTTCCTATTTGAGCTTTCATTAATTTAAGCATCAAAGTGCCATTAGGGAAATACACCCCTTTGGCTTTTTGACCTTTCTTTGTCTTGCAGATCATATTAAGTGACCCTAAAACTGTTCAGGTACCATTAAGATAGATACTAAACTACTCATACATTCAACTGTATCCATACCCTCTACCATATACCTCTAGACACTACCCCATGTGTCATTCGTTTGTGATACCCTGGTATCTCACCATCATCATTGGTGTCGTATATGGAATGAAGGTTTTTTCCTTGTCAGAGTTCCTTAAACCTAATCTTTACTTCATAATACCCATTGAGTTCTACATGGAAGAACACACAGAAAGAACACCATAACACTTTGAAGAAAATTACACTATCCTTCTTGATGTTCAAGAAAATCCCATGTAAATACTAACTTCTATTTTCGAAATACCAACCTCAAACACTAACCTTAAAACACTAAGTTAGCAAACATTGTAAAACCTATCCAACCAACACCTTGAACTACCTTCGAGCATGGTTAACCAATTACTATAACAAAGAGTTTTTATTCCCTTGGTATATGTATGTATGCATGTGTGATGTGTTCAAAATGCTTTTAAAAGAATGAAAATATTTTAATGGTTTTGACCAAAGAAAATTTTTTTAGTGTGTTTTAGGCAGAAGGAACTTCGACAGCTGAAGAATGCACATTCGACAACCAAAGTCCTTTTTACTATTTAGATCCCTTTTGGATAGAATGGACTCTGGTAGGCAGAACTGAGGCTTCCGTTAGCCGAAAGTCCTTCAACAGTGAGGGTGTAAAAAAAAGACCAAAGCTTATTTTTCTGCCAAAACACTTAAGTTTTTCCTTTTGTTCCCTCTCTCCTAATTGTTGGAGCATACAAGGAGCTCTTTGAAGAGATTTTCTTGGGTTTTTCAAGATCTGCTGGCTAATTTCTTCATAAGGAATCTTGGGAAAGTAAATTTAAGTTCTAGAGGAGAGCAAATTCAAGCTTTAGACCTTTAGTTCTCTCACCTCCAAACTCTAAGAAGAGAGGTAACTTTCTTTTCGTCTTGATCTAATAGGCAGATCCAAGCATGTTGATGAGAAATTAGGTTTTATAACTTCAATTTCATGTGAAGTGGTGTTTAAGATAAGTTTTTGGTAGTTTATGCATGTTAGGGTTAGGGTTTTATGATTTTATGTTTCAATTGCATGTTTATTATTAGTTTAATCATGTTTAAGTGTTATCGGCCTTAAATGGCTAGTTTTCCTTGATGGATTTGAGGGAATCCTTATTTATGTTATGTTTGTTTTAGGGAAACATAGGTTTCATGTTCATGGAGGATGTATGTTAAAATTAAGCATAATTTCAAGTTGTTTTAAGCCCTAGATATGTGTATATGTGTTCGATTTATGTTTTAGAACTTTAAAATGAGTTTGGGGTTTTTGGAGAGTTTGAATCTATAGGTTTTAGACTTAGGAATTCTGAAAATTCCCAAGTTCGGTTGCCAAAAACCATAGTTTTAGCAATCGAAGCATGCAGTTTACTTGAAAATCTAAAAAATTTCCAAGTTCAACAGTCGAAGTCTAAGATTTTGGCAATTGCAGTCAGCACCAGACTACAAGGACATCCAAAGCCTGAGACTTCGATAGCCGAAGTCTAAGACTTTAGTAGCCAATGCAAGTTCTACCTGACTTTTTCTCCCTTCTTTTATAAGGTTTTGAAATGTGATTGTATGCCTAGAATGAGATGTTTAATATGTGTATATAGTTTTAGAACCTTGTATAACTTTCTAGGGTCTAATTTTATAGGATCAAGCTTAAGGGACTCGAGAAGTTAAGGATCTGAGGATAACTAATGTTCGAGTTAGGTGGTTGATAGGCTATAAGAGGTGAGTAATTCCAACCTTAATAAATGTAAACTGTTTAAATTTAGTTTACAATCATCCTCATGTATCATGTTATATTTATTTAGGATGTATGCATCTAGAGCATGAATATGTTGCATAATTGCATAATTGTTATTGGTGCATTTGATGGATGATGGATGACCTACTAACTCCTCCCACGTTATGACTATGTTATGTTATGTGTGTTATGGATCCATAAAATCTAAGGGGAGATCTTTATAATGCCCTTAGTGCATGAAACAGGTCATGTTTTGAGCAAAAGTCCAGAGGAGCCTTTATATAAGGCCGACACATTGGATATAGATGTTAAGAAAAAGTCCTAAAGAGCCTTTGTATGAGCTGGACACATTGGATTTGGGGAGTCATTGGTGACAAGTCCATCCTATGTGAAATGTTTATGATGTGAAAACCAATTTGAATGTTGCATTACACATGTGTGAAGGGAATGAAATAATTAATAAATTTTAGTTAGTTTACTCACTGAGCTTGTGTAAGTTCGCTCCTTTCCCCTAACCCCATATACAGGAGTGCAAGAATAGAAGAGTCCTTTAGAGCTTGAGCAATAGGAGTGTTTATATATATGTTATTTGATAAAAGGACATGTAATATGTAAAGGAATATTTACTGTGCTGGTATTTCAAGTTTTGATAGATGTTTTATCTTAAGTATAAGTGATGTAATTTTATATGTATATATAAAGGTTCAAATTCTAAACCAAATTTATGTTGTGAATGTTAAATATCAATGAAAAGACTATAGTGTAATGGTTTAAAGTATGCTTAGATTATGAAATATAAGAACAAGTGTATGTTTAATAGTTTTTTAGGCTAGGTATAGGTTCTGGCAGCCTTAAACTGACTTGATCCCTAGCACTAGTAACGGTACCTAGTTTGGGCCGTTACAAGTAGGATGGTGAACTCTAGAATCATTGGAGACTTAGAAAAAGTTATTGTTTCCTCATCTGGATATATAAGGGGATAGGAAGAAGGAAGAAAAGAAAAGGTTGAAGGAAACAAAGACAAAGAAAGGGAGAAAGAACCATAGAGATTTGTAATAGTAGATGCAACGAGGGAAGAAAGAGTTGATATAAAGCTTTAAAGGCTCCTTAAGCAGGTGGAGCCAAATTCCAACCTAGAAAGGGCACTAATACTACCAGTCTGAGCATATCCTCACCATTCTTGATCATTATCCAAGCCAAAACTTCACCAAAGAAGTTCATGGTGCCTTATATAATATCGTACAATGGGATAGGAAACTTTAGAGACCATGCCATCAACCACAATGCCTTTATGGAGTTGTAAACCCTCTCAGACGCATTATTGTGTAAAGTCTTTCCTACCACTCTTACAGGAGATGCTTAATATTGGTTCCATAACTTAGAGTTCGATAGTGTTAAATGTTTCCTAGAGTTGGCTAAAATATTCATTTGTAGATTTATTGCCTGTAACACCCTCCCTATAGTAACTCCGTACATTCTCCTGTTTTGGTAACCAGTGTCTGTCCGGACAGCTAGAACATCTAAAAAAATATTTAAACTAAAGTGAGGAACCATAATTAACTCAAATATTAATAAGAAAGATTTAGGAAAAATTTTAGAAATAAAATACAACTAAGTTAAATGAGCCGGTGCCCTAGCGATGACTAACCTAGTGGGAAGTTGCGGTTCTCGCAACTAGGAGCCCTAAACCCAAGGAAAAATTCATAAAATAATTTTTGAGACTCCATAGAAGAGTCATTGAGGTTCTTATGGCATTAGAATGCCAAGAAAATGCTTAGAAAAAATTTTCAATCGATACAAACAATTTTAGTCTGTTAAGCCAAACGGAGGGCATTTTGGTCATTTCGTCTTTAAAGATGATTTTTGGCTGACTTGTCCAGTTAAGTAAATAATTATTATGACATAATATGTGAATAAATATTGCTAAAAATTAAATTGAAATTTAGTAGACAAAAAAAGGAAAGAAAATTAAAGGAATTAGAATTATGACATCATTATGATGTCATTAAAAATCCTCCAACCCAATCAAACTTTGACACATGGCATTAAATTATTTAAAATGACTTAATGGGCAGAAAAAAAGAAAGAAAAATCAGTTGGTTCTTCAACCTTTGGGCAGCCAAAAAACGTAGAGAGAGAGAGAGAGAGGAAGGAAAACTCCATTAAAGCTTATCAAAGCTTCAATTCCCACCTTAAACCACCTCAAAACCCTAACTTGCCTTCATTAAAAATTATCCCTACCACTAGAACAAGCTTTGGGCAGCAATTTGAAAGGAAGAAAGTGAAGTTTTTATGCCTTGGAAAGTGCTTAAGTCAAGGTTAGTGCCATTTTATTCTAAAAATTTTGTGTATGGCTGCTATTGAACATGATGTTGGCGTTGTAAACTATGGATTGTATGTGTATGAAAATTTTAGTTGTTGGAGTTAGGGTTTGAGGCATAAAACTTAAATTTTGTTCATGTGCTGGTGAATGAAAGTTTAAATGGTCAATTAGTGACCATTTGGCTGTGTATGATGAGGAAATGAAGAGAGTTGTGGCTTGGTATTTGAGATTGGTAAGCTACCTTGGCTGACCTGCAGGACTGACATGAGTCCAGCAGGTTTGGGTAGCCATAAATGGAGTTATATAGGTTCAATTGGTACAAGGCCAATTGGGCATGAAACTAGATACATAATGGCACAACTTTGGTGAAGAAACCCTGCCCAGAAAACCAAACCAAGTTGGCCTAAAAATTTCCCTAATCCGGGTGACTTGCATTCTGCCTGGGCAAAATGACCAAATAAACAGTGTTTATTCATTTGGTCATAACTCAGTGTAGAAAGGTCCAATTGACCTAAAAATTTACTAGAAGAAAGCTGAGACATATACCTACAACTTTTATGAAGAAAAAAAATTCAAATACTGACCATAACCTAGTCATATTGACAACCAAACTTAGGTTACCAAATTTGGCAGAACCAGTTTCGCCCAGAATTTTGGATTCTATCCAATCCGGCCAGTTATGGTGTTTAGGCCATCACTTGAGCTAAAAAACTCTAAATGGAGTGATTCAAAAAAGGAAATGTAACTAGAGAAAATAAGGAACAACTTTCATGAAGACAATTTTGCCAAATTCCTATTGTAAAAATGAAAAATGGAGCAGTAAACATAAGGCTTGAAATCTGAAAATTTTGAACAACTAGCACTAAGCTTAGAAATGGTATTGGCAACCAATACCAACAATTTTAGAATGCAAAATGTGGTATGTTGGGAGTATTTGAACCAATGTACCTATTTTCTATGTAAAATTTAATATTTTAGTTGACTAATGAAATGAAAGTAACACCTAAAATTAAATTTCAAGAATTGTAAAGTTTAAAAGTGTAACATGCCCTAGTACACCTAGCAAGATTGGTTTTGATAGGTTGGCATGCCAATAGGGTTCAGTTAGCAGTACTGCACATGGCATTATGCCATTCTGTGATTTCATGGCTTTTAGCCTGACATTGTGTTGAGACTTGGCCTTGTGCCTAATGTTATTACAGCTTATTAGCTGTGCAGTTACACATCGAGAGACACACATGTGCGTGTGACGGCCCGAGGTACTTGATACCCAGTGCCAGTTTACCCGTTTATCCAGTTCAGTCATCCAGTATAGGTTACTTAGGCAACCAAAAATGAAATTTGATAAATTTAATGAAATAATGAATATAACAAGTACCAAATTAATAAGACTATCAATAATTATTAAAAATTTATCTGCACGAGACATCAATACACTCACTGCATATTTATTTTTTTTATTAGTTCTTTTTATTTTATTATTGGCACCACTAAGCATTATTGCTTAGCGCGTCGCTTTTTGCCACGCGTAGGTTCTAAAGAGACAGACAAAGAGCCCAGTAGACCACAGACTAAGTGAGGTCACAGATCTGCCTAGCATCAGAGTCACCTCTCATCTACAGTGCATCAGTAGTAGGACCTTTAGGTCCCTTTTGAAATTATGTTTTTTCATTTTGTATTAGGTAGTAGTTTGCGATTTGTAAATTATGAACCCATGTAAATAGTAAATTTATGAAATCATATGTTGATGTACATATTTTGAAGAATTTTGTTAATTAATATAATTTAAGAATATCTTCATGAAATTTTAGTTGATTTTGAATTTGAATGAAATTGTGGGTTAATGTTGAGAACTTGAAATGATTGCTAATGAGACCATGTTGATGGTTATTGGAGTTTAAGAATGATTGGAAATGATTATTGGAAGTGTTTTTCACAGGTTCCGAAGAATTGTTTTCTCCATTTTTAGCCGGTACTCTGCCGGATTTTCTATAAAATTTTCGGAACCTCAAATAAATTATAATTTCAATAAATGACTTAAATGAATTATATTTCATAAATTGTACTTCATAACTATGAAAAAAATAAATTAGGAAGAATAAAAAAAATTGATGATTGAATTAAAATAGGGTGTTTCGGTACACTGTGTGGCATATCTTGCTCGGCTACATTGTAGACAGGTAAGGGGTGTCACATTTAGTGGTATCAGAGCACGGTTTAGGCGTTTCTGGGCCTAGATATAGTCCATACCATGCATTACAGTTGTAAGAGTTGAGGTGACACTAATGCAGATCTGTTTGTCTTTGTTATTTTGAATAGGATATGGACCCCACATCTCAGAGGGCAGTTGAGGAGGAAGTGGAGAGTCATGCTCCACCTGCAGCAGCTGAGACTAGGGGTAGGGGAGAACTACTCCGCCAGCTCTAGTAAAGCCTGCTCAGCCTCCACATTCCATGTTTCAGCAAATGGCCGAATTCTTCAGACAAATGGCTGGGGTAATGCCACCACCTCCACAACAGAAATCACACCTGGAAAGACTAAGAAAATTTGGAGCAGTGGATTTCTTTGGTAAGAGAGAAGATAATTCTGTTGCGGCCGAAAATTGGTTGAACAGAACAGGAAGTGTTTTAAAACAACTCCACTGCACTCCAAAGCAAAACTTAGAAGCTGCTATATCTCTGTTGCAAGATGATGCATATGAATGGTGGGATACGGTGTCCAGTGAAGTATAGCCAAAAGTAATAACTTGGGACTTCTTCCTCTTAGAATTCAAGAAGAAATATGTGGGTAGTGTAACCTGGAAGAGAGAAGAAGAGAGTTCATTAATTTGAGGCAGAGACAGCTGACAGTGGCAGAGTATGAAAAGGAATTTGTCAGATTGAGTTGTTATGGAAGGGAGATAGCCCCTAATGAAGCCGAGAGGTGCAAAAGATTTGAAAAGGGATTAAATGATATCATAAAGATCATGATTACTGCCTTGGGAATTACAGACTTCACCAAGTTAGTGGAAGCTGCAATAAAAGTTAAAAAGGTTAGAATAAGTGAGCAGACCAGAGATAGCAGAAGAGGGGCCCGGGTCAGTCTAGTTCATCTCCTGCACCAGGAAAAGGGTTCAAAGGTCCACCTGCATAGAGTTCAGGTCAACCTCAAGGTCAAGGTCAGTCTCAGGGGCCCATGCCACAGTTCACCCCTAGGAGAGGTCAGTCCACACCATCTGTGGGCAGCTCTTTAGGGACGGGGTTCAGGGGACCAGCCCCAACATCTTCTGCGTGTCCACATTGCCTGATGTGGCATAAGGGGGAGTGTTGGAGAGTGACTGGTGCCAGCTTAAGGTGTGGGTCGTGAAGGAGAGGAAGCGTGAAAAACACAAGTTTATACCATTGAATTCCAAAAATTTTCACCTAGGGTCACATGCTTCATGCAAGATTTATTTTTATCTATTTGATTTCAATGAAAAACAACATATTAAAACTCTTTTAATATGCTTTTGGATCTATATTTGCCATTTAAGATTTTAGAATTAATCAGATTAATTTTAGAACCCTAGATTAAATCAAGAACAAACACACTAACCTCTTGATGCATTGCAGTGTATTTGCGCCTTTAAGATTCGTCTTCAGGATACTAAATGTTGTCCTTCTAGCTTGTCCACACCAAGAACACCTATGGCAGCCCTTGAATAGCTTCTAAAGCTTTTTCTATTATTTAGAAAATCAAGTTCTGCCTTTTAAGAGATTAAGGATGTAAACAGGACACTAGAAACAATTTCTAGCGCTCTTAATTCAAGAGATTGTTTGCTAATCTCTTGGATTGATTAAAGAAGAAGAAGAAAAGAAGAATGAGAGCTTTTAGGTGGTAGCACCAAGGGAGTGGCTGCTGCTTGTGTTATTTTTCTTTTCATAACAACACTTATATAGCTAGGTCAACACATTAAACCCTTGCCACATGTCACCCTTTGATTGGTTCTAGGTTTAATTGACCAAATCACATTGTGCCAAGTGTCAAACCTATATTTAATCTTGATTTTAATCATCTTACATGATTAAAAGACATTTGGCAAGCTTATGTGTAATGCCATGTGTCACCATCTCATGGTGCCACATGTCACCCTGCGAAATGACCAAAATGCTCCTGTGTCTTAATTTTGAGTTTTCAACCCAAAATAATTATTTCTCCTCTTCTAATCAATTTATATCAAATATAAATTAATTAATAAATCTTTATTAATTAATTTCTCATTAATAAAATTCATATTTAAACGCTTTAAATATAAATTTAACATATACTGTACATCCAATAACCTAGATTTGGTTTCAAGTCATGCTAGGGACTTTGCAATCTAATTGCAAACCAAACCTATTTAATTAATCAATTAAACTCTTTAATTAATTAATTAAATTATATTTAATTAGGTGATTACTTGTGTATGTATGTGACTTACTAGGCTCAACACTAATTGGCAATGAGACATGATATCAACTCTTAATATCATCAGAACTCTTTCTTACCATAAATGATTTCTCTAAATCATTTTATGCACCTCATAGACCATGGTTAACACCTAGCATAGCATGCCATGGCCACCCAATTAGTAATAAGGTTTACCTTAAATGAACCTATAATCATATGTTACCATGCACTGAAATCTCTCTGTTACAAAATCCCAACTCAAGCTGGAGTCATAGTTTATGTCAAACTCCATTTGCTATGAATATTATGTTCTCTTTTAATTCTAGTTCTTAATTAAAAAGATTTTCTCATCAGAAACTCTTTTCTGATTAAATCTATCTGTCCTGGCCAGGAACTTGAAACATAAAGAAAAATTAAATGGATATAGGATTTTATCTCTATTTACTTAGAGGAACAGATTCCATCTTGATTAACAGCTACCTCCATATATAACTAGTAGGAGCCAGCACATGCCCATATACCCATACACAGTACAAGTATGAAAGCAGTATCAAACTCAAACTACCTATATACAAGATAAATGTGCTATCTCAGGTCTAAAGACTATATGCACTGATATGATTTATGACAAAACATTGACAAGAGTAAACTCCATGTGCTTGTCATAAGTGTCACTGGTTCGGCCTACTTATCATGTATAAGTGCCTATCATGTTTGTCATATGGCATGAGACTCACCATTCCATCTTATTTATATCTCATATAAATAACTTGGGAATAAACATGAATACAATCTTTTTGGATAAGTCATGTCCTTATTATGAAGTATCCTCGATTGTGAACCTATTTATGATACTTTGTACTAGAAATACTGTCACTCATATTCTTAATAACTTAAGAATGGAATTTCTAACAAAATATCAATGGACCTTTTCTATTACACATAAATATCTTATGTAAATGGAAAAGTGGAAATGCTTTTTATTAATAAAAATATGTACAAGATACATACTAAATGATATGCTCTAGGGCATACTACTAACAATCTCCCACTAGCACTAGAGCCATTCATTACAATATCTTAGACCCATCTTCTCCAGATGTCGGTCTAGCTGAGTCTATGACATAGGCTTAGTGAATGGATCAGCTGGATTTTCAGCTGAAGCTATTTTCTGCATGGCTACATCGCCTCGTCCAACTATTTCTCTGATAATGTGGTAGCGCCTTTCTATGTATTTGGATTTCTGGTGAGACCTTGGTTCCTTAGCCTGTATGACTGCTCCATTATTGTCACAGTGTAGTGGAACTGCTGACTCAATGGAAGGAACTACTGTAAGTTCTATCACGAACTTCTTTATCCAAACAGCTTCCTTTGCAGCATCTGATGTAGCAATATACTCAGCCTCTGTAGTGGAATCTGCAATGTGCTCGCTTGGAACTCTTCCAACTGACTGCACCTCCATTACAAATGAACACATATCTAGAGGTAGACTTTCTATCATCGATATCTGATTGGAAATCAGAATCAGTATAACTATCCAATTGCAAGTCTCCACCTCCATAGATCAAGAATAAATCCTTTGTTCTTCTCAAGTACTTAAGGATATTCTTGACAGCTATCCAGTGTTCCAAACCTGGATTGGATTGATACCTGCTAATTAAACTAACAGCATATGCGATATCCAGCCTAGTACACAACATTGCATACATTAAACTTCTAATAGCCGAAGCATATGGAATCCTAGCCATTTTATCTCTTTCTTCAGGTGTCTTTGGAGACATCTCTTTAGAAAAATGGATACCATGTCTCACTGGTAATAATCTTCTCTTGGAATTAAGCATATTAAACTTTTTTTAACACCTTTTCCAAGTATAGACTTTGGGATAAAATAATTATTCTTTTCGCTCTATCTCTATAGATGCGAATCCCAAGAATATAGGTTGCCTACCCTAAGTCTTTCATGGAGAATGTATTTGACAACCATACCTTTACAGTTGTCAACATACCTGTGTCATTACCCATCAACAGTATGTCATCCACATATAAGACAAGGAAAATGATAGCACTGTCACCAACCTTCTTATATACACATGGCTCATCCTCATTTTTGATAAAACCAAAGGATTTAATGGCTTCATCAAAATGGATATTCCAACTCCTCGAAGCTTGCTTCAACCCATAAATGGATCGTTTTAGCTTGCATACCTTGGAACCATCTTGGGATTCAAAACCCCTAGGTTGTTCCATGAAAATGTTTTCTTCAATGTATCCATTGAGAAAAGCTGTTTTGACATCCATCTGCCAAATCTCATAATCATAGTATGCAGCTATTGCTAATAGAATCCTAATTGATTTAAGCATGGAAACAGGCGAGAAAGTCTCCTCATAGTCGATTCCTTGCCTTTGGCAAAACCCTTTCACTACTAGCCTTGCCTTATAGGTCTCTACCTTTCCATCAGAATCAATTTTCTTCTTGAAAACCCATTTATTCCCTATAGGTACAATACCTTCAGGTGGGTCAACAAGATCCCAAACTTGATTCTTATACATGGAATCAATTTCAGATTTCATAGCATCAATCAATTTTGAAGAGTTTATATCTGATATAGCTTCTTCATAGGTAAGTGGATCATCTCCATGATCTACTTTTTCATGAGTAGACAACTCTTGTTCTTCTTCATGAAGGAAACCATATCTCACTGGTGGGTGAGATACCCTAGTTGTTCTACGAGGAACAGCTGTAGATGTTTCATTAATGGGTGTAGGTTGACTAAATGGATCTATATCCATCTGATTAGTTGGTTGGTCAGAATTCTCTAATTCCAACTCTATTTGCCTTTCTTTGCCTCCTTCTTGAACAAACTGTTGTTCAAGAAATGTGGCATCTCTACTCACCACAACTTTTTGTGATGTAGGTAAATAATATCCAAAACTATCTTTTGGATATCCAACAAATTGACCCTTTTCTGATATGGTTTCCAATTTATCAGTGTTCAGCTTTTTGATATAAGTTGGACAACCCCAAATCTTAACATGCTTAAGACTTGGTTTTCTTCCATGCCATATCTCATAAGGTGTGGAAGAAACTGATTTTGATGGAATCCTATTCAGAATATATAAAGCTGATTCTAGTGCAAATCCCCAAAAGGAGATTGGCATATCAGTATAGCTCATTATACTACGTACCATATCCAATAAGGTACGATTTCTTCTTTCAAATACACCATTCAATTGTGGTGTTCCTGGAAGAGTCAGCTGGGAAACAATGCCATGCTCTCTTAAGTATTCATCAAATTCAGTACTCAAATATTCTCGTCCACGATCTGATCAAAGAGCTGTAATACTCTTTCCTGTTTAATTTTCTACTTTAGATTTAAATTCTTTGAACTTTTCAAAGGATTCGTGTTTGTATTTCATCAAATACAAATACCCAAACCTTAATTTATCATCAGTAAAGGTAATAAGGTAATGAAAATCGCCTTTAACCATTTCCTTAAATGGATCACATACATCACTATGTATTAGTTCCAAAAAATTTTCAGCTCTTAGTCCTTGTCCAACAAAGGGTGATCTAGTCATTTTGCTCTGAAGGCAAGATTCACAAGTTGGAGTAGGCTCAGAGCCCAATGAGGATAAAATCCCCATTTTCTCCAATTTTGCAATCCTATCTTCTGCAACATGACCTAATCTTAAGTGCCAAATATATTTTGAACTTGAGTTGATTTTCATCATGGCATTGCATTCTTTTAGATTGATATACTCTGGACAGTGGAAACACTTTCCTGCTAGTAGTGGAAACACTTTCCTTTACCTTTGTCAACTTTGATATTTGTTTTTCTGTTTGGCTATCTTCTTGGAAGATCTTGGAACTTGAGGTTTCTTTTTCTAATTACCTTTTTTATTATTGGACTTTCCAGCAGAAAAATATGCAATTAAAGCTACCTCTTTTCCTTTATTGCCTGGTATATTCTTTTGGGCAATAACCAACATGTTGAGTAAACTAGCCAAGGTGCATTCCTGTTTAGTCATATAGAAATTTGTCACAAAATTCCCAAAGACTCAGAAAGGGACTAAAGGATCAAATCCATCTGTAGTTGGAAATCCATGTTGAAGTCAAGATGTTCCAACTGCTCAATCAGCCGAATCATCTTGTGGAAATGATCCCCAACATTCTGTCCCTCAGACATCCTCATGTGGAACAGCTATCTAGATATCTCATACCTAGCATTCCTACTGTGCTCACCATATAACTCTTGTAGGTGAAGGAGGATCTCACTCGCACTCTGCATGTTCTCATGCTGCTTCTGCAACTCATTACACATAGAAGCAAGTATGTAACACTTAGCTCTCATATCATGCTCCTTCCACTTGTCCAAAGTTTCATGTTCCTCTTGGGTGGCCTCTGGAGGTAAGGGACTAGGAACATTTGAGTCTAGAACATATCCTCTATGTTTAAGGTTCAGGAAAAGTTTCAAATTTCTTATCCAATCAGAGAGATTAGGTCCTATCAACCTATTGCGATCAAGTATCCTTGCAAGGATATTGGATGGTGGTGGTTGTTCTGTGCTCATTATTATCAGAAAATTAACTGCATAAAATAACTAGATTAATTAGTAAATGTATCATGTAATTAACCAAAATGATTATGGTCTTTTAATCAAATTGGTCCTCCCACTAACTTAGTGAATCCTACACTTCCAAAGTAGAAAACGGAAATCCTAGTTGGATGAATTTATAGTGGGTGATTGAATTCTTATAATTCTATTGATCATCCTCAGGTACATCCGCTATTGGAATTACAATAAACTATAAGTGAGCAACTCCTTGTCCATCACATCTCATATGAGGTTCAATCCTTTACCTAGCCCCTAATGCTCAAAATCTCAGGTACATCCATTATTGACTTATCTTGCATTAGTTAAGTTGATCCCATTGAGCCAGTAATTATGCAAATAATTTTAATGTCCTCAGGTACATCCAATATTGGCCACCAAACCATTTACATATTTACAACATCTCATGCTTGATAATTATTCTTAAGAAAATCTCTTAAATTAATTGCATCTTATGCAAGTATTTAAAATTTCTTAAAATAATTGCCCCAATGGAGGGCCTATGTTATAATTACTTTAATTATAGCATTTCCAACTTAATCATTTGTTTGGAAAATTTTATGGTCATCCTAATTACTATTAGGTCTCACTTTGCACATTATCCATTTAGCATGCATATATCATATAATTGCATACATTCCCATACATCTCATGAAATCATGGATAAGCAGTAAATATGGTATGATCATGGACTTTCTAAGGGATTCAATTCTGAGCCACCAAGAATTGAATCAGGGCATTCCTAGGTGCATTTCATTCATTCATTATACAAGAGTTGCTGAAGGAGTACATAATCAACACTTGATCTTGAATTCCTCTCACTAGTCCCACCAATGCTCTTGACCTCCTTGAACTTGTTGCAATCCAATATTACATAGTAATCCTTGGCATACCAAGGCGAATTTACAAGAACTTAAATAAATAAAATTACAACCCAAAAATTATTACAAACTTAATAATACATGCCCAAAATAAATTAAAATAAATCAATTAATTTACAATCCTAAAGAAACATAAAAGAAATAAATCCAATCACATTGGTCTTTTATAGTCCATGATCATCCATCATGCATATTACTATTTAACAATTAAATAAAATATACATACTTAAATTAAATTGAATATCTCATATTCAACTTAAAAATTTAGATTTGAATATGATTCAAATAAATTTAAAAATTCAAATTTGAATCTCATTCAAATAAATTTAAAAATTCAAATTTGAATCACATTCAAACAACCTTTAAAAATTCAGATTTGAATCACATTCAAACATTTCTTAAAAAATCAGATTTGAATCACATTCAAACATTTTTTTAAAAATCAGATCTGAATATTATTCAATCAACTTTAAAAATTCAAATTTGAATATGATTCAAATAACTTTAAAAATTCAGATTTGAATCACATTCAAACAACTTTTAAAATTCAGATTTGAATCACATTCAAATAATTTTTAAAATTCTGATTTGAATAAAAATTTAATTGTGTGATTAAAATTCTAATTAAATAATTTAATTAGACATAGGATGATTTTTTTAGATCATACAACAATTGCAAAATCAAGAATCAAACCATGCGCACCATGGGATACCCAAAGCGTGCACACCGAAGATGGAAGATCAAGCATGCCGCCATACCTTTTGATCCAACCAGCAATGGATCAATCATCTGATAATCAAAACACGCAAATAAATCATATAATCAACAATCTAAATGGCAAATATAGTGGCTCTGATACCAATTGAAGGAGCAGAAGCGTGAAAAACACAAGTTTATACCATTGAATTCAAAAAAATTTCACCTAGGGTCACCTGCTTCATGCAAGATTTATTTTTATCTATTTGATTTCAATGATAAACAATATATTAAAACTCTTTTAATATGTTTTTGGATCTGCATTTGCCATTTAAGATTTTATAATTAATCAGATTAATTTTAGAACCCTAGATTAAATCAAGAACAAACACACTAACCTCTAGATGCACTTTAGTGTATTTGCGCCTTTGAGATTCATCTTCAGGACACCAAATGTTGTCCCTCTAGCTTATCCATAACAAGAACACCTATGGCAGCCCTTGAACAGCTTCTAAAACTTTTTCTATTATTTAGAAAATCAAGTTCTGCCTTTTAAGAGATTAAGGATGTAAACAGGACACTAGAAACAATTTCTAGTGTTCTTAATTCAAGAGATTGTTTGTTAATCTCTTGGATTGATTAAAGAAGAAGAAGAAAAGAAGAATGAGAGCTTCTAGGTGGCAGCACCAAGGGAGTGGCTGCTGCTTGTGTTATTTTTCTTTTCATAACAACACTTATATAGCTAGGTCAACACATTAAACCCTTGCCACATGTCACCCTTTGATTAGTTCTAGATTTAATTGGCCCAATCACATTGTGCCAAGTGTCAAACCTATATTTAATCTTGATTTTAATCATCTTACATGATTAAAAGACATTTGGCAAGCTTATGAGTAATGCCATGTGTCACCATCTCATGGTGCCACATGTCACCCTGTGAAATGACCAAAATGCCCCTGTGTCTTAATTTTGAGTTCTCAACCTCAAACTCAAACTACCTATATACAAGATAACTATGCTATCTCAGGTCTAAAGACTATATGCGTTGATATGATTTATGATAAAATATTGACAAGAGTAAACTCCATGTGCTTATCATAAGTGTCACTAGTTCGGCCTACTTATCACGTATAAGTGCCTATCATGTTTGTTATATGGCATGAGACTCACTATTCCATCTTATTTATATCTCATATAAATAACTTGGGAACAAACAGGAATATAATCTTTCTGGATAAGTCATGTCCTTATTATGAAGTATCCTCGATTGTGAACCTATTTATGATACTTTGTACTAGAAATACTGTCACTCATATTCTTAACAACTTAAGAATAGAATTTCTAACAAAATATCAATGGACCTTTTCTATTACACATAAATATCTTATGTAAACGGAAAAGTGGAAATGCCTTTTATTAATAAAAATATGTACAAGATACATACTAAATGATATGCTCTAGCGTATACTACTAACAGGTCGACAGAGCATCAGCTGAGGAACTGTCCACGCAGAACTACTATAGCTGCTCCAACACAAACAGACAGACCTGCTCCTGCACCACAAAGGGGTAGGAAATCTGGCAAATTTGAGGCAATGGGACCATCACAGAGGCCTGCATTTGAGCCAGCATGATGAGAATCAAGCTACATCCATGCCAAAGGATTTCATCGAAGGTCCAATTACTAGAGCTAGAGCTAAATCACTTCAGAATTTAATTTGTGAAATCTTAAGGAGCAAGGATTATAAGCTGGAATGGCATGATGAAAATTATAAAGGATTAAATTTGGTGAAAATTAAGCTTGGAAGTGACCAGGTGTCATGTGGAGCATTAGGTTACATGGAATAAACTGTGGACATGCATGTACCAGATCCAACCCATGTACATGCATCTGCTGGCACCTTTTTGAAAGAATATTCCTTGCTGTTATAACCACCTCTCTTTTGGACTTAAATGCCCTTATTTGTTGCTGTATTAAATTTACTTTTTGTAAGGAGTTTTTAGACTTTTGATAGATTAATTTTTATTTGGACTTAAAGCTCCTTGCAGCTGTTATTAAAGTAGGGGTATTTTTGTCTTTAGCTTTGGAGCCAAGAAACTATAAATACAAGTGTAATGAGAGAGTGGAGGACACACTTTGAATATTAATGAAAGATTGTTTCTGCTCCTTTAGTGAGTAAATTGGCTGTTGCCTTTATTCTTGTGAAGCTCATTAACTTGCTGAGATTTCTATCTTGCAAGATTTAATGTGCATAATATTCTTGGTTTATTCATTCTCCATATGAATTAGGTCAAGAATCCCATTTCTGATATTTTCTTTGAATTACACAGTAATCTGATTGTGTTGGTTTAAAGAATCAAATTCATACATCTTGATTTGGTGCTTTCCATATTGTTCCTTTAATCAGTGAATGTGGGTTTTCAAGTTACCAATTACTTGAAGGTTCACATTAGTTTTGGTATCAGAGCAAAGGGACGTCCAAACAAGGTAGATTCTCTATTTGCTTCTTATTCTTTATGTGTTTGTTACCTTTTTCATATTTGATGTTTGGCTCTAGTTCCATATTTATTTCTTCTTCTTCATCTTACATCTGGTTCTTTCTTGCTAAACCTTGTTTTGCTTCTTATTGTGTTTCTGTTATTCACATTTATGTTCATTGTATGCTTGACCGAAATTGGCTCTTGGGGTTTAGTATGACTTATTTGTTTAAAAATTTGTTTTGTTGAGTTTGTCTTAGGGTTTTGGGTTAATCAAGCCAAAGCCATTATTCTAGCTATCCATCTTGCTTCCTTCATTTTGATATCAACCATGAGAGATTATTTGGGTCATTGAGTTCAACTTACCTATTAGGCCTGAAACTTTACCAGCATTATTTAGGTGTGTTTAAGACGTTGGGTGTAAATTTTGAGGGTTGTTTGATATTGTTTGCCTACTGAACCAAAATTTTGTGGCAGACACGATCAAATTAAATTCACATAGCAAATAGACCTAGAAATTCCTGAAAATTTACAGGGTGTTTATACCCCACTTCAGTAGTTCCCAAATTAAATTTCAGCTTAAAATTCAACCATTTGTATGGGGAACCAAAATTTTGCAGCAGAATCAGTCAAATTAAGTTCACATAGCAAATATACCCAGAAATTTTTGAAAATTTACCGGGTGCTTATACCCCACTTCAGTAGTTCCCAAATTAAATTTCAGCTTAAAATTTAACCATTTGTGTGGGGAACCAAAATTTTGCGACAGAATCAGTCAAATTAAGTTCACATAGCAAATATACCTAGAAATTTCTGAAAATTTACTGGGTGCTTATACCCCATTTTAGTAGTTCCCAAATTAAATTTCAGCTTAAAATTCTTCTGTTTGTGTGGGAACCAAAATTTTGCAGCAGACCCGATCAAATTAAGTTCACATCTCAAATCAGCCCAGAAATTCCTGAAAATTTACAGGTTATTTGTGCCACATTTGAGCTATTCTCAAATAAAATCTCAGCTCAAAATTTAACCATTTGTGTGGGGAGCCAAAATTTTGTGGCAAACACGATTAAATTTGGTTTTCATTGTAATCCTGTCAAGAAAAGCTTGAAATTCTAGCAGCAATTAGTTAGTATTGGGTTGCATTTGCCTACTTAATTTCAGATCAAAATACACTCGTTTGCTTGGTGATCCTAAATTTATGCAATTCTTGGTGTATTGTGTGAAATGTTGGTAATTATAATAAGTTGGTGGCAAACTTGGATATTTAAGCTTGATATCACTTCTTTAGGTTGTCACTTTTCCAGCTTACTACTCTTTTATTTTGGTGTCTTCTTTCTTGATTCCTTATTGCATTACATTTCCATGCTTGAGCTTTTCTTTTCTTGACTTCTTGAGTCACATTATTGCTTTCTCGATTACTCATTTTGATTCGTCTCGTTCAAGAATTTTATTATGTTAAATTTTTTATGAGTACAGTCTTAGTTTGAGTTACTTGAGTTTGATAAGAACTTGTGGACATAGCCAAGAGAGGTAAAAGGCACAGAGTGGTGAGTTCATAAGAAGGGAAAAGCCTTGTTGAGTTAAACACAAGTGGAGTGTCCCCTGTTGAGTGTAAACACGTAAGGGAGTGAGTGAGGTGTTTTCTTTACACTAACCATTTTCTTGTAGGTCTAAAAACATGTCTAGAAGGGGTGATGGTAGTGAGGGGGAAGGTGAAAATCCATTCTACATGCAGGCTGTTAGACAACAATTTGAAAGAATGAATGTTGTGTGCAATGGAATCATAGATAGGTTAGAAAGATTGGAGCAAAGAGGTAGGCAAAATGAGAGAAGGCCAAATAGGAGGGATCTTGTACCTCCCGTAGTTGAATCTGATGAAGATGAGGTTGATAACTATGATTTTGAGGTTGAAAGACCTAGGAGGGATAGGTATGAGAGAAGAGCTGAAGATAGGAGGAATGGGGATAGGAGGATAAGAAGAGAGGAAAGAGAGAGGAACAGGGTAGATGAAAATATCAAAAGTATTAAAATGAGCATCCCTTCTTTCCAAGGGAAAAATGATCCGGATGTGTATCTTGAATGGGAAAGGAAGGTAGAAGCTGTGTTTGATTGTCATCACTATTCAGAGGAAAAGAAAGTAAAGTTAGCAGCAGTAGAATTTACTGATTATGCTTTGGTATGGTGGGATCAAGTGTTGATTAGTAGAAGGAGAAATTATGAGCAATCAATTGCAACCTGGGGTGAGATGAAAACTATAATGAGGAAGATATTTGTTCCTAGTCATTACTATAGAGAGCTACATCAGAGGTTACAAAGATTGATTCAAGGTTCTAAAAGTGTTGAAGATTATCATAAAGAAATGGAAATTGCTATGATTAGAGCAAATATGGAGGAGGATAGAGAAGTCACCATGGCTAGATTCTTGAATGGGCTAAACAAGGAGATTGCTCATATTGTTGAGTTACATCACTATGTTGAGTTGGAGGATATGGTCCACATGGCTATGAAGGTAGAAAGGCAACTTAAAAGCAAGTCAAAATTTGGAGGAAATGCAGGTACTTCTTCATCTTGGAAGTCTAACTGGAAGAAGGAGGATAGGGAAAATGTTGTTAGCAAATATAAGAAAAATGAGGAAAAGGAAAAGAAGGTGGAGAAGAAATTTGTAGAAAGTAAAGGAAAGGAGGTTGCAACTACTACCCGAAATAGAGATGTGAAGTGTTTTAGGTGTTTGGGCAGTGGACACATAGCTTCTCAATGCCCTAACAAGAGAGTCATGGTCGTGAGAGAAAATGGTGAGATAGAAACGAAAGAGGAAATTGTGAGTGATTCCACATCTTCAGGGGAGGAGGATGTAGAGGTAGAATATGCTGCTGAAGAAAGTGCTCTAGTGATTATGAGAGCATTAAATACTCAAGTAAAGGAGGATGTTGGTGATGAATTGCAAAGAGAAACAATTTTCTACACAAGGTGTCTTATCCAAGACAAATCTTGTAGTGTCATCATTGATGGGGGAAGTTATGCCAATGTTGCTAATACTATTTTGGTGCAGAGATTAGGGTTGAGGACTTTGAAACACCCTAGACCCTATAAATTGCAGTGGTTGAATGAATGCGGTGAGGTGAAAGTAACAAAACAAGTGTTGATTTCCTTTGCAATAGGAAAGTATCAAGATGAGGTTATGTGTGACGTGGTTCCAATGCAAGCTGGCCATTTATTACTTGGCCGACCATGGCAATTTGATAGAAAGGTGATCCACGATGGGTATAAAAATAGGTATTCTTTTGAAATAAATGGAAGGAAAATCATTTTGGCACCTATGACACCAAAACAGATTTATGAAGACCAAACAAGGCTTAAGAAAGCAATGGGTGAGGTAAAATCAAGAGTGGCCGAAAAGAGAGCAGAGAAGAAAAGGAGTGAAAAGAAATTGACTGAAAATGTTGTGAGTGAGCAAGACAAGGGTGGTTGTGAGGAAAGAAAAGAGAGTAAAGAAAACATTCCAAGAGTGCTTGAAAAAGGTGAAACTTCAGCGCAAAAGGAGAGCTGTGCGGAAAGAGGGGAGAGAAAATTAAGCTTGTATGCTGAAGGAAGAGATGTGAGGAATGCCATGTTTGCCAACAAGCAAATGTTATTAATTGTGTTTAAGGACTCTTGTTTATCCACATCTGACCTTGACCCCAATTTGCCTAGTGTTGTTGTTTCCCTTTTGCAGGAATATGAGGATGTGCTACCTGAGGAGATGCCAACTAGACTACCACCTATTCGAGGGATTGAGCACCAGATTGATTTTGTACCTGGAGTAGTTATTCCCAACCGTCCAGCCTATAGAACTAATCCTAAAGAAACCAAAGAGTTTCAAAGGCAAGTTGAGGAATTGCTAGCTAAGGGTTACGTGAGAGAAAGTATGAGCCCTTGTGCTGTACCCGTCCTTTTGGTACCAAAGAAAGATGGCACATGGTGCATATGTGTGGATTGTAGGGCGGTCAATAAAATCACTGTAAAGTATCGCCACCCTATACCTAGATTGGATGATATGTTGGATGAACTTTGGGGTGAGTGTGTTTTTACCAAAATTGACTTGAAAAGTGGATATCATCAAATTCGCATGAAAGTAGGTGATGAATGGAAGACTGCATTTAAAACAAAGCATGGACTATATGAGTGGTTAGTGATGCCTTTTGGGCTAACTAATGCTCCTAGCACTTTTATGAGATAGATGAATCATGTGTTGCGTGCTTTTATTGGAAGATTTGTTGTTGTTTATTTTGATGATATATTGGTTTACAGTAGAGACATGAATGAACATATGCATCATTTAAGAGCTGTATTCAATGTCTTAAGAAAGGAAAAATTATATGCTAACTTGAAGAAATGTTCATTTTGCATGGAAAAGGTTGTCTTTTTAGGATTTGTCATTAGTGCTAATGGTGTTGAAGTTGATGATAAAAAAATTAGAGCTATTAAAGACTGGCCCATTCCAAAGTCTGCATCTAAAGTACGTAATTTCCATGGACTAGCTAGTTTCTATAGAAGATTTATTAAGAATTTCAGTACCATTGCAGCACCATTGAATGATCTTGTAAAAAAGAATGTTAATTTTGTTTGGGAACAGAAACAAGATGATGCTTTTCACAAAATTAAAGACATGTTATGTTCCACTCCTGTGTTGGCTTTACCTAATTTTCTAAGACTTTTGAGATTGAGTGTGACGCATCAGGAATAGGTATTGGAGCCATTTTAATGCAGGATAAGAGACCAATAGCATACTTTAGTGAGAAGCTTAATGGAGCAGCTTTGAACTATTCTACATATGACAAAGAGTTGTATGCATTGGTACGTGCCTTGGAAATGTGGCAACATTACCTTTGGCCAAAGCAATTTGTCATCCACACAGATCATGAGTCATTGAAGCATATCAAGGGGCAAAATAAGTTGAGTAGGCGTCATGCAAAATGGGTTAAGTTCCTTAAGACCTTCCCATATGTGATTCCATATAAACATGGGAAAGAAAATGTGGTTGCTGATGCCTTATCTCGAAGGTATAACCTTCTTGCCTTCTTGATGCAAAGTTATTGGGATTCGAATATGTGAAAGAATTATATGTTGAAGATAATGACTTTGCTAGAGTGTATGCAGCTTGTGAAAAGAATGCTTTTGAGAAGTTTTATAGGCATGATGGATATTTGTTTAGAGAAAATAGATTGTGTGTGCCTAAGAGTTCCATGCGTGAATTACTTGTGAATGAGTCTCATGCTGGTGGATTAATGGGTCATTTTGGTATTGCCAAAACTTTAGATGTGTTGAAGGAACATTTTTATTGGCCAAATACGAAAAGAGATGTTGAAAAAGTATGTGTTAGGTGCGTTGTGTGTGCTAAGGCTAAATCTAGAGTTTTGCCACAAGGTTTGTATACACCTTTGCTTACCCCTAGTGATCCTTGGGTTCATTTGTCTATGGATTTTGTGTTGGGATTACCTAGGTCTAAAAAAGGCCATGATTCAATTTTTGTTGTTGTTGACAGGTTTTCAAAAATGGCACATTTTATTCCATGCCATAAAACTGACGATGCTACAAATGTTGCAAATTTATTCTTTAGAGATATTGTTAGGTTGCATGGCATACCTAAGAGTTTAGTTAGTGATAGGGATGTTAAATTCCTCAGTCACTTTGGAAGGTTTTGGGGGGAAAATTGAGCACCAAGTTGTTATTTTCCAACACTTGTCACCCACAAACCGATGGTCAAACTGAAGTAGTAAATAGGACACTAACTACTCTTTTGCGTGCTGTGGTTAAGCAAAATTTGAAGTCATGGGAAGATTGCATTCCACTTGTTGAATTTGCATACAATAGAAATGTGCATTCTTCTACTGGCTATTCTCCATTTGAAATCGTATATGGTTTCAATCCTTCAACTCCTTTGGATCTTTTACCTTTGCCCATGAATGAGCTTGCTAGTTTAAATGGAAAAAGAAAAGCAGAATTGGTGAAGAAAATCCATGAACAAGCCAAGCTTCAAATTGAAAAGAAAAATGAAAAATATGCTAGTCAAGCCAACAAAGGAAGGAAGAAAGTCACATTTCAACCTGGAGATTGGGTATGGGTTCATTTGCGCAAAGAAAGGTTTCCCTCTCGAAGGAAATCAAAATTACAACCAAGATGTGATGGACCTTTCCAAGTGCTGACCAAAATTAATGATAATGCCTATAAAATAAACCTGCTCGGTGAGTATAATGTCAGTGCCACCTTCAATGTTGCTGATTTATCTCCTTGTGTTGATGCAGGAACAGATTCGAGGTCGAATCCTTTTGAAGCGGAGGGGAATGATGAGAATCAAGCTACATTCACGCCAAAGGATTTCATCCAAGGTCCAATTACTAGAGCTAGAGCTAAATCACTTCAGAATTTAATTTGTGAAATCTTAAGGAGCAAGGATTATAAGCTGGAACGGCATGAAGAAAATTATAAAGGATTAAATTTGGTGAAAATTAAGTTTGGAAGTGACCAGGTGTCATGTGGAGCATTAGGTTACATGGAATAAACTGTGGACATGCATGTACCAGATCCAACCCATGTACATGCATCTGCTGGCACCTTTTTGAAAGAATATTCCTTGCTGTTATAACCACCTCTCTTTTGCACTTAAATGCCCTTATTTGCTGCTGTATTAAATTTACCTTTTATAAGGAGTTTTTAGACTTTTGATAAATTAATTTTTGTTTGGACTTAAAGCTCCTTGCAGCTGTTATTAAAGTAGGGATATTTTTATCTTTAGCTTTGGAGCCAAGAAACTATAAATACAAGTGTAATGAGAGAGTGGAGGACACACTTTGAATATTAATGAAAGATTATTTCTGCTCCTTTAGTGAGTAAATTGGCTGTTGCCTTTATTCTTGTGAAGCTCATTAACTTGCTGAGATTTCTATCTTGCAAGGTTTAATGTGCATAATATTCTTGGTTTATTCATTATCCATATGAATTAGGTCAAGAATCCCATTTCTGATATTTTCTTTAAAGAATCCCATTTCTGATATTTTCTTTAAATTACACAGCAATCTGATTGTGTTGGTTCAAAGAATCAAATTCATACATCTTGATTTGGTGCTTTCCATATTGTTCCTTTAATCATTGAATGTGGGTTTTCAAGTTAGCAATTACTTGAAGGTTCACATCACAGCAGAGAGGCCTGAGAGCAGACCACTTACCAGAGCCTATGCCATGAGAGCTCAGGAGGAGCAAGATGCCCCGGACATCATCAGGGGTACGTTCTCCCTTTACAATACATCTGTGCATGCATTGGTGAATCCAGGATCCACTTATTCATACATCTGCATCAACCTACCCGTAGAAAGGGGGATACTAGTAGGGGAAAGTGACCAAGACATTCTGGTCACTAATCCATTGGGCACAGAGTAGTGGTGAACAAAGTGTACAAGGGTTGCCCATTAGGGATTCAGGGGTATGAATTCTTGACAGACTTGATTGAGTTGTCTTTCCATGAGTTTGAAGTGATTTTGGGAATGGACTGATTGTCACGTCATCAGGCAATGGTTGATTGTAAACTGAAGAGGATTTCTTTGAAAACTCCTAAAGGTAATGAGATTACAGTTGTGGGGGAAAGGACAGATTTCTTATCCAATGTCATTTCAGCCACAGTTGCAAGAAAACTGATGAGAAAAGGCTATGAAGCCTACTTAGTACATGTGGTGGATACTAGGCAGGCTAAGCCAGATCTGTGTGACATACCCACAGTAAGAGACTTCCCAGATGTGTGCCCTAAAGAATTGTCTGGCTTGCCACCAGAAAGGGAAGTTGAATTTGCTATTGAGATACTACCGGATACAGCACCAATCTCTATTGCTCCTTATAGGATGGCGCCACGCACTGAAGGAATCGAAAATCCGATTCAGGAGTTACTGGATAAGGGGTTCATACGCCCCAGTGTGTCACCATGGGGAGCTCCAGTGCTGTTTGTGAAAAAGAAGGATGGGACTTTGAGGTTATGCGTCGATTACCGACAGTTGAATAAAGTAACTGTGAAGAATAAATATCCGTTGCCTAGAATTGATGATCTGTTTGATCAGTTGAAGGGAGCAGGAATATTTTCCAAAATTGATCTCAGATCAGGGTATCATCAGTTGAGGGTGAAGGACGCAGATGTGCCAAAAACTGCATTCAGGACCTGGTATGGGCATTATGAGTTCCTAGTGATGCCCTTTGGCCTAACAAATGCACCAGCAGCATTCATGGACCTTATGAACCGTATCTTCTATCCATACCTAGATCTATTCATCGTGGTCTTATTGATGATATTTTGGTGTATTCCAAGACCAGGGAAGAATATGATGAACATTTGATGATTGTTTTTCAAACCCTGAGAGAAAAGAAGCTGTATGCTAAGTTGTCCAAGTGTGACTTCTGGTTGAATGAGATTGCATTCCTTGGACACATAGTGTCAGCTGATGGGATTAGAGTAGATCTCAAGAAGATAGAAGCTGTGATGGAATGGAAGCCTCCCAAGAAAACAACTGAGGTCAGAAGTTTCTTGGGGGTAGCTGGGTATTACAGAAGATTTGTGAAGGGATTTTCTTTAATTGCTGCTCCAATAACCAAGTTGTTACACAAGAATGTTAGATTTTACTGGAATGACAAGTGTCAGACCAATTTTGAGAAGTTAAAGGCTATGTTGACAGAGGCACCAGTGTTAACATAGCCAATGTCAGGAAGGGACTTTGTGATCTACAGTGATGCCTCTCATAATGGGTTAGGGTGTGTATTGATGCAAGAGGGAAGGGTGGTCGCTTATGCTTCCAGGCAGCTAAGGCCACATGAACAGAATAACCCTACCCATGATCTAGAACTTGCAGTAATTATCTTTGCACTGAAGATATGGAGGCACTACTTGTATGGTGAAAAGTGCTACATTTACACAGACCACAAAAGTTTGAAATACTTGCCAACCCAGAAGGAGCTCAACCTTTGACAGAGGCGATGGATTAAGTTCCTGAAGGACTATGATTGTGTGATTGACTACCATCCTAGGAAGGCAAATGTAGTTGCTGATGCTTTGAGCAGAAAATCCATCATAGCTTTGAGATCATTAAATGCCCATCTGTCCTTGGCTCTAGATGGAGCTATTTTGGCTGAGTTACAAGTGAGGCCAAACCTACTATAGCAGATTTTAGATGGGCAAAAGGTAGATGAGAAATTAATGACTACTGTGAGTAAAATCTCAGAGGGGAAAGCAACTGACTATGAGGTGAAAGCAGATGGGCGTCTGTACTACAAAGGAAGAGTATGTGTACCAGATGATGGGGAATTGAAAGCCAATATTCTGAAAGAGGCACACACCAGTATTTATGCTATGCACCCAGGAAGTACAAAAATGTATCATGATTTGAAACTTCAGTATTGGTGGCCTGGTATAAAGAAAGACATAGCTGACTATGTGACTAAATGCTTGACATGTCAGCAAGTCAAGGCAAAACATCAAGTTCCATCGGGTTTACTACAGCCTATACGCATACCTGAATGGAAATGGGATCGGGTCACCATGGATTTTGTAAGTGGTCTACCTCTCACCCAGAAGAAGCATGATGTAGTATGGGTGAAAGTAGATAGATTGACGAAGTCAGCACACTTTCTGCCAGTAAGGATTGACTACTCATTGGACAAGTTAGTCAAATTGTATATCAGTGAAATAGTTAGACTGCATGGAATTCCACTTTCCATTGTATATGATCGAGACCCAAGGTTTACATCGAGATTTTGGAAGAAGTTGCATGAATCCTTGGGTACACAACTCCACTTCAACACAGCTTTTCATCCTCAGACGGATGGGCAATCAGAAAGAGTAATCCAGGTAAACAATTGAAACCAATTGAACTAATATAAATATTGAACTAAAATGATAATAATAACATGAAATATATGTTAGGTCCTTGAGAATATGCTGAGGCGTTGTGTTATTGAGTTTGAGGGAAGTTGGGATAGATACCTTCCACTGGCTGAATTTGCATACAACAATAGCTACCAAGCTAGTATCCAAATGGCCCCGTATGAAGCTGTAACACCCTCCTTGTAGCAATTTCGTACATTCTACTGTTCCGGTGATCGGTGTTGGTCCGGATAGCTAGAATGTCTGGAAAAATATTTAAACTAAAGTGAGGAACTATAATTAACTCAAATATTAATAAGAAAAATTTAGAAAAAATTTTAGAAATAAAATACAACCAAGTTAAATGAGCCGGTGCCCTAGCAATGAGTAACCTAGTGAGAAGTTGCAGTTCTCGCAACTAGGAGCCCTAGACCCGGGGAAAAAATTATAAAATAATTTTTAGGACTCCAGAGAAGGGTTATTGAGGTTCTTATGGCATTAGAATGCCAAGAAAATACTTAGAAAAATTTTTCAATCGATACAGACAATTTTGGCCCGTTAAGCCAAACGGAGGGCATTTTGGTCATTTCGTCTTCAGAGATGATTTTTGACCAACTTGTCCAGTTAAATAAATAATTTATATAATATAAAATATGAATAAATGTTGTTAAAAATTTAATTGAAATTAAATAGACAAGAAATGGAGAGAAAATGAAAGAAAATGGCATTATGATATCATAATGATGTCATTAAAATTCTCCCAACCAATCAAAACTTGACACATGGCATAATCTTATTTGAAAGAGGCTAAATGGGCAGAAAATAAAAAAAAAAATCAGAACACCTTCTCCTTTCTTCTTCTTGGCGTCACCCCACCCACCATTGCCAACCTTGAGCAAGCTTTCAAAGCTTGATTTCTCTAAGTTTTACCCAACAAAACCCTAACCTAGCAACATAAAAAATTGTCCTTACATCCTAGTGAAGCTTGTGGGAGCAAAAAGAAAAGGAAACCAAGACTTTGAGCAAGTGGGAAATTCACTCCATAAGAGGTTAGTGACCTAAACCTTGAATTTCACTTTAGCTTCATGTTTAAGAACTATATATGTGAGCAAATGACAAAGAAATTTGATGAAAGACCATTGGTATGCTAACCCTAGATATTGGCAGCCATGGTTAGGGTAATAGGGTGATGATTTTTGGGGAGCTAACATGCAAGTATGGCTGCCCTTAAAGTGTAACTTATAAGTGAATTGATAAATGCAATGATAATGCTTGGTTTTGAATTGTTGAGTTAGGGTTTGGGTTGAAGAATGAGACTTTGATCTTGTGATGATGGTAGCAGGCTTTAATGGTCAATTAGTGACCATTTGGTTTGGTTTGAACCAAAAAATGAAGTGAATTGGGTTGTGGGATTTGAGGTTGGAGTGGCTGCCATGTGTGACCTGCAAGTGTGGCTATGAGTCCAGCCTATTTGCATAGCCATAACTTGAATTGTAGAGGTTCAATTGGTGTTTGGCCAATTGTACATGAAACTATACATATAATGGCACAACTTTTATGAAAAAACCATGCCCAGAAAACCAAACCAACTTGACCAAAAGTTTACCCTAATCCGGGTGACCTGCAATCTGCCTGAGCAAAATGACCAAATGAACAGTATTTGGTCATTTGGCCATAACTCAATGTAGCAAGGTCCAATTGACCTGAAATTTTACCAACAACAAGGTGACATATATACCAACAACTTTCATGAAGAAACTTGACCCAAATTATGACCATAACTTAGTCAAATTGCCAACCAAACTTAGGTTACCAAATATGGCAGAACCAGTTTTGCCCAGATTTTTGGAATCTGCCCAATCCGGCCAGTTATGGTTTTTAGTCCATAACTTAAGCTACAAAACTCCAAATGGAGTGATTCAAAAAAGGAAATTCAACTAAACAAAATGAGGAAAAACTTTCATGTTTACCATTTTTCCAAATTCCCACTGCAGTAGTAACTAATGGAACAGTAAACCCAAGGCTTGAAAATTGAAAATTCTGTCCAATTCACATTATTCTTAGAGATAGTATTGGCAACCAATACCAACAAGTTTAAAATGCAAAATGTGGTATGTTGATGATATTTAAACTAAATTACCTATTCTCAATGCAAAAGTCAACATTTTGGTTGACTAATGAAATGAATAGTGGTCATAAAAATTTCAATTTCAAAGAATTACACAAATTAAAAGTGTTAAATGCCCTAGTAGGCCTAATGTGATTCGTTTGGATAGGTTGGCATGCCAATAGGGTTCTGTTAGCAGTACTGCATATGGCTTTATGCCATTCTGTATTTCATGGCTTCCCATGCCATTCTGTGACATAATAGCCTTTGGCTATGATAATGAGTTATTATACTCGGGTTTAATCCCCGATAATTATCACAGCTTATTAGTTGTTCTGTTGCATACCGGGAGACACAATGTGACCGATGGTGTGATGGTCCGAGGTACTTAGTACCCAGTACCAGTTTACCCATTTATCCAGTCCAGTCAACTAGTGTAGGTTACTCGGGCAGTATTAATAAATTTTACAAAACTTTAATCGAATAATATTGCAATAAATATTTGAAATTTAGTCCACCCAAAAATGTGAATATACATTTTGCACACATGTTTTATTTTATTTTATTTTATTTTATTTTATTTTATATTGTCACCACTAAGCAGAATTGCTTAGTGCGTCGCTTTTGCCACGCATAGGTACTGGAGACATAGTTAGGGAGTCCAGCAGACCTCACACAGGGTGAGCCTTCATATCTGCACTCAGAGTTCAGAGTCACCTCACATTGCAAAGCATTTGGTAAGACATTAGGCCATTTTGATATTTGATATTTTGTATTTTGTAACCTTCTGTAATGTATATTATAAATTCATGTAATTATGCTTTTGATGTAAATATCTATGAAACATGTTCAGTAATAAATTGAGCATTTTTTTATTGAGTTGACTGTGGTTTGAATTTAATTGAATTTTGAGATATTGAAGTGAATTGAGAAATTGTTGAGAATATATTGGAGGTTGATTGAGAATAAGGTGATGATATTATTGGGAGTGTTTTTAACAGGTTTCAGAAGAACTGTTTTTTCAATTTATAAGCCAGACTCACGGATTTTCTATAAAATTTGCGGAAAAATTTAGTTTTATCAAAAATTATAAATAAATGAATTAAAAAGGATTAATTGAAATTGAAACATGAATTGGTGTTCCGACACACTGAGTGGCATAACTTGCTCAGCTACACTGTAGACGGGTAAGGGGTGTCACATAAGCACTGTATGGGAGGAAATATAGAACTCCAGTGTGCTGGACTGAATTGGGTGAAGATAAACTAGTAGGGCCAGACCTGGTGAAACAGACTGAGGAACAGGTAAAACTAATCAAAGCCAATCTGAAGGTTGCCTTAGACAGACAAAAATCCTATGCTGACCTAAAGAGGGAAGAAATAGAATATATGGTTGGCGACAAATTGTTTCTCAAGGTGTCACTGTGGAAGAAGGTACTGAGGTTTGGAAGAAAAGGTAAGTTAAGCCCTAGGTTCATTGGCCCATATGAAGTCATTGAACGTGTGGGTCCAGTGGCCTATAGGCTAGCTTTACCACCAGAGCTGGACAAGATCCATAATGTGTTCCATGTATCTATGCTAAAAAAATACCGCTCAAATCCTTCACATGTCATCTCCATGGAAGAAATTGAAGTACAACCGGATTTGACATATGAAGAAGGACCCATACGGATCCTGGCTCGGGAAGTGAAAGAGTTGAGAAATAAGCAGATTCTACTAGTGAAAGTGCTTTGGAGGCACCACAACACCGAGGAGGCAACTTGGGAAAGTGAAGAGACGATAAGATAACAGTTCCCTCAACTGGTTACATCAGGTAAATTTCGAGGACGAAATTTAAATTAGAGGGGAAGAGTTGTAACACCCTCCCTGTAGCAACTCCGTACATTCTACTATTCCGGTAACCAGTGTTGGTCCGAACAACTAGAACGTCCGGGAAAATATTTAAACTAAAGTGAGGAACCATAATTAACTCAAATATTAATAAGAAAGATTTAGAAATAATTTTAGAAATAAAATACAATTAAGTTAAATGAGCCGGTGCCCTAGCGATGGGTAACCTAGTGGGAAGTTCCGGTTCTTGCAACTAGGAGTCCTAGACCAGAGGGAAAATTCATAAAATAATTTTTGGGATTCCAGAGAAGGGTCATTGAGGTTCCTATAGCATTAAAATGCTAAGAAAATGCTTAGAAAAATTTTTCAATCGGTACAGACAATTTTAGTCTGTTAAGCCAAACAGAGGATATTTTGGTCATTTCATCTTTAGAGATAATTTTTGGCCGACTTATCCAATTAAGTAAATAATTATTATGAAATAATATGTGAATATATATTGATAAAAATTAAATTGAAATTTAGTAGACAAAAAAAGGAAAGAAAATTAAAGGAATTAGAATTATGACATCATTATGATGTCATTAAAAATCCTCCCACCCAATCAAACTTTGACACATGGCAATAACTTATTTAAAATGACTTAATGGGCAAAAAAAAAGAAAGAAAAATCAGTTGATTCTTTAACCTTTGGGCAGCCAAAAAACGTAGAGAGAGAGAGAGAGAGGAAGGAAAACTCCATTAAAGCTTATCAAAGCTTCAATTCTCACCTTAAACCACCTCAAAACCCTAACTTGCCTTCATTAAAAATTATCCCTACCACTAGAGCAAGCTTTGGGCAGCAATTTGAAAGGAAGAAAGTGAATTTTTTATGCCTTGGAAAGTGCCTAAGTCAAGGTTAATGCCAATTTATTCTAAAAATTTTGTGTATGGCTGCCATTAAACATGATGTTGGTGTTATAAGCTATGGATTGTATATGTATGAAAATTTTAGTTGTTGGAGATAGGGTTTGAGGCATAAAACTTAAATTTTGTTCATGTGTTGGTGAATGATAGTTTAAATGGTCAATTAGTGACCATTTAGCTGTGTATGATGAGGAAATGAAGAGAGTTGTGGCTTGGTATTTGAGATTGGTAAGCTGCCTTGGCTGACCTACAGGACTGACTATGAGTCTAGCAGGTTTGGGTAGCCATAAATGGAGTTGTATTGGTTCAATTGGTACAAGGCCAATTGGGCATGAAACTAGACATATAATGGCACAACTTTGGTGAAAAAACCATGCCTAGAAAACCAAACCAAGTTGGCCTAAAAATTGCCCTAATCTGGGTGACTTGCATTCTGCCTGGGCAAAATGACCAAATGAACAGTATTTATTCATATCGTCATAACTCAGTGTAGAAAGGTCCAATTGATCTGAAATTTTACCATCAGAAAGCTGAGACATATACCTACAACTTTTATGAAGAACACTAATTCAAATTTTTACAATAACCTAGTCATATTGCCAACCAAACTTAAGTTACCAAATCTAGCAGAACCAGTTTCGCCCAAAATTTTGGATTCTATCCAATCCGGCCAGTTATGGTGTCTAGGCCATAACTTGAGTTACAAAACTCCAAATGGAGTGATTCAAAAAATGAAATGTAACTAGAGAAAATAAGGAACAACTTTCATGAAGACAATTTTGCCAAATTTCTACTGTAAAAATAACCAATGGAACAATAAACACAAGGCTTGAAATCTAAAAATTTTGAACAACTAGCACTAAGCTTAGAAATGGTGTTGGCAACCAATACCAACAATTTTAGAATGCAAAATGTGGTATGTTGGGAGTATTAGAACCAATGTACCTATTGTCTATGCAAAAGTTAACATTTTAGTTGACTAATGAAATGAATAGTAACACCTAAACTTAAATTTTAAGAATTGTAAAGTTTAAAAGTGTAACATGCCCTAGTACACCTAGCAAAATTGGTTTGGATAGGTTGGCATGCCAATAGGGTTCAGTTAGCAGTACTGCACATGGCATTATGCCATTTTGTGATTTCATGGCTTTTAGCCATTCTGACATTGTGTTGAGACTTGGTCTTGTGCCTAATGTTATTACAGCTTATTAGCTGTTCTATTGCACACCGGGAGACACACATGTGACCGATGGTGTGACGGCCTGAGGCACTTGATACCCAGTGCTAGTTTACCCGTTTATCCAGTTCAGTCATCCAGTATAGGTTACTTGGGCAACCAAAAATGAAAGTTGATAAATTTAATGAAATAATGAATATAACAAGTACCAAATAAATAAGACTACCAATAATTATCAAAAATTTATCTGCATGAGACATTAATACACTCACTGCATATTTATTTTTTTTTTATTAGTTCTTTTTAATTTATTATTGGCACCACTAAGCATTATTGTTTAGCGCTTCGCTTTTTGCCACGCGTAGGTTCTGGAGAGACAAACAAAGAGCCCAGCAGACCACAGACTGGGTGAGGTCACAGATCTGCCTAGCGTCAGAGTCACCTCTCATCTACAGTGCATCAGTGGTCGGACCCTTAGGTCCCTTTTGAAATTATGTTTTTGCATTTTGTATTAGGTAATAGTTTACAATTTGTAAATTATGAACTCATGTAAATAGTAAATTTATGTAATCATATGTTGATGTACATATTTTGAAGAATTTTGTTAATTAATATAATTTGAGAATATCTTCATGAAATTTTAGTTGATTTTGAATTTGAATGAAATTGTGGATTAATGTTGAGAACTTGAAATGATTGCTAATGTTGAAACCATGTTGATGGTTATTGGAGTTTGAGAATGATTGGAAATGATTATTGGAAGTGTTTTTCACAGGTTCCGAAGAACTGTTTTCTCCATTTTTAGCCGGTACTCTGCCGAATTTTCTATAAAATTTTCGGAACCTCAAATAAATTATATTTCATAAATTGTACTTCATGACTATGAAAAAAATAAATTAGGAAGAATAAAAAAAATGATGATTGAATTAAAATACGGTGTTCCGGTACACTGCATGGCATATCTTACTCGGCTACACTGTAGACGAGTAAGGGGTGTCACATTGCCAATGTGCCCACCATTAAGAAAACTAGATACTTGGAGATGGTAAAGCAGAAGAAAGAAGAAATATTGAGAGAATATGTAGCAAGATTCAACATAGAGGCATTACAAGTCTCTAACATAGATAACACTAAGGCTATAGAAGGCAGGCTAAAGGGAACCATCTCTACAAAGTTTTTTAAGAGCTTGAGTTAAAAAGCACCCACCACTTTAGCTGAATTGATGCAAAGGGTGGAGAAGTACATCCATTAAGATGAAGTAGTGGCAATAAGTCAGTTTGCCTTGCCAAAGAAGAAAATGAGAAAAACAAGCCCAAAAGCAACAAAGGAAGAAGTAGGGACAACTTCACAAAAAGAAGACCTAATAGAAGCATGGAAGCCCTGAACTGACATCTTTCATACAGAGAACTTGATAAGAAGGAAATAAAAGGACCACCCACCTCTATCCATACCACCCCTTTTATTATCTTTTAGACCAAAGTCATGATGGTGTTCCAAGGTGAAAACTACCTTCAATGGCTAGTCAAGATGAAATTAAAGCCCCAGGATTGTGATCAAACCAAGTATTATTGATGTGCGATAAGGGTTACAATTAAACTAATAAAACAAAAATTAGAGAGCCTGTACCATAAAATAAATGGTCACAAGACAAATAACTACTACTAGTTGGCCATGGAAATTAAAAGGCTAATACTGAAAGGTTATCTAAACAAATTTGTGAAGAAGGAAGGAGGATCACCTTCAAATAGATCTAGGCTGAGAGAAGTTGAGTGGAGAAACAACCAGAATAAACCACTAAATGATGGGTCGAGTGGAACTATTCACCAGATAGTTGGTTGATCTCTCTTAACTAGCCTTAAAAAAGAAAAGAAAAGGAAGAGTGGAAAAAAGAGAAAATAATAGGAAGTCTTGCAAATCTCTAAAGGATAAGGAGCTTTTGTATCATTCTCAACACAAGATGACTGGGGACACAAAACCCCACATGATGATGCACTGGTCATTGAAACCATTATCCACAACTTTTGGGTCAAGAAGGTGTTGGTTGATAATGGAAGTAAAGTGAACTTGGTCCATGACGTAGTGTACCAACAACTGATGGTTCATATGGACTTTTTGATCCCCAACCAAGTACCTATCAATGGGCAAGGTAGAGTCTCGGTACTAGTGGAAAGGAAAGTAAGACTTGCACTCACCCTCAAAGAAGAGCCCATTGTACGAACACAGTTTGCTGCATTTTTTGTGGTAAAGCTATTGATGCCCTATAACTATCCTCAATCAAATAATGCTATATGATTTTGAGATCACCACTAACATATGATATTTGATGCTAAAGTTCCCAAATGAAAAAGGAGTGGCAACTGTCAAGGGCCAAGCAATTGTCAAGGGCTAATAAGAGGAAGCACAGGCATTATGTTTACCATCAATATACACTTCTATATTTCTTCCTATTAGGTCTTTGAAGATTTTATTCATTAGCCACTAAAAAGTTGCCTTGGCATTTCTCAATTTGAAAGGCATTGCTGTATAACAATATGTCCCTTCTTCAGTTATGAAAGCTTTTTTTTCTTCATCATTTTTAACCAAGGCAATTTGGTGATACCTAAACATAGCATCAAGAGAAGAAAGATACTCGAAACCAATTGTAGAATCTACAAATTTATTAATATTAGGGAGAGGGTAGCTATCTTTAGGATATGCTTTGTTCAAATTAGTAAAATAAATAATCATTTTCTGTAGGGTTTGGACCAACTTTTCCTTGTGTAGAGACCGGCCCAAGTGTCTATTTATTCTTACTAAAATTGCATTGAACCAAAAAGTCTACTAAACTTAAGCTTTGATGGTGTTATGGGGCTTGTACTATAAGCAAAAGGGTTTAATCTCTTTGTTTTCAGAGATTTTGGGCAGACGGACCACCCTCTTAAGGCGTTGATCTATAACAACAATTCCTTGATGGGATTCCTAGTAGACCCTGAACTTTCTCACTATCATTAGAAGAGTAAAAGCTAGCTTTTTTATATTCATGTATCATAGTTCAACTCCTTTCAAAACTTTGCTGATGTAAAAGATGGGCTTTTGGGCCTTGTCCTCTTCTCTAACCAATACTACACTAAATCATTTGGTCTATAGCAGCTAAGTAAATGCAGATCGAATACACCCTAAGGTTCACCTTCTCAGTCACTGATAACTTGGCAAAATATTAAGGTCTCATTAATGGTTTGCAACTAATGCTTTAAACCAAAGTAACTGATCTACTAATCCATAGTGGTTCTTAACTAATTGTCAGCCAAGTATTGGATTTATGAAGCCAAAGATAGGATCATGAGTAAAAACATGCAGAGAGTCGAAGCTATTAAGATAAAATTCAAGGAAAATGGGGCACTATTAAAAATTACCTAGATCCTTCAAATGAAGAACATCAAAGCCAACCTCTAAAGCAGACAGATGAAGTAGAGTTGCAATAATACCCTTGATGGATCTTAGTAGAAAAGGTGATACATCCCAACTTCTAGAAATCGACCATGGTAATGCAAATTACAGAGGAACCAAGCTAGATGGATCCATTTATTCGATACCTAGATAGAGATGAGCACCCTGAGGATAAAGACATCGCTAAGAGAATATCTGCCAAGCCAACTAACTATCAATATGAAGATGGAGTAATGTATAAGAAGGGAAAATTAACACCATGGATTAGGTGTGTTAACCACAATAAGGCTACCTATATCATTCAAGAGGATTATTAAGGGCTCTACTAAACTCACAAAGGGATAGACACCCTGATAAACAAAATCATTGGCCAGGGTTACTATTGGCCCACAAAAGATGACATCCAAGATTTTGTTAACATATGTGACACATGCCAATGATTTGGTAAGGGTGTAAATGCTCCATTCGTGGTGCAGACCAACATTTCCAACCCTTAGCCCTTCTCTCAATAAGAAATTAACATATTGGGATCCTTCCTTAAGACCATGGTACAGCGAAGATACATGATCGTGGCAGTTGAGTATTTCACAAAGTGCCTAAAAGCACAAGCCTTGTCATCCACCATTGTTCGAAAGATGATTAAATTCATCTAGGGAAATATCATCACTAGATTCTAAATCCCCAAGGTGCACATCTCAGATAATGGAATCTGGTTTAATTATGACATGTTTAGGGAATTTATGAATATATTAGGAATCAAACACCGCTTCTCCTCTATGGCTCACCCCAGACCAACGGTAAATTGAAATAAAGTGATACTACATGGTCTTAAGAAGAGGTTAGAATGAGCAAAGAAAACTAGGCTAATGAACTACCCAGTATCTTTTGGCCCTACCAAACAACTTTGAGATCAGCTGTCGAAGAAATACCTTTCTCCATAACATATGGCACTAAAGTGGTAGCCCATCCTATAGGGTTTAATATTGTGAAGAATAGTCCAATGAGATCATGCTCAGCAGAACATAGATCTATTGGAATTAAAAGATCAAGCTATAATTAGAACAACTACCCATCAAAAAAAAGTAGACCGCTACCACAATAATAAAGTAAGAGAAAAAAAATTCTCAAGGAAGGAGACCTAGTCCTCATATGGCTCCCAGCTACCATGAAGAAAGAAGGGTAAGGCAGATTGGCTCCAAAATGGGATGGTCCTTTTAGAATTACTCAGATGATCAAACTTAGCACATACCACTTAAAAGACATGGATGGTAACCCTTGGATCATGCTTGGAACATCCAGCACTTAAAAGTTTATTACTAGTAATTCATGTATTTGTATCCCCTCATTCCTTATAAAGCTTGTAAAGTTGACAATTGAATGTGAATAAATAGAATAGCATCTCGCTTCACAAGTCACAATTTGTTATTAAAAATTTCAACATAACAAGGAAAATTCTTAAGCTCTGAAAATCATGGATGATTTATGTAAAAATACAAGTATCTCCAAGGCCAAAAGAATGGCCCTCGAGTCCTCAACCATGCAAGAATCTCCAAGGCTAGAATAGTGGCCCTAGAACCCTTGGCCATGTACCTATTTTAACAAATTGGTATCAAAGCTTTATTTACAGGCAATCTTAGGTTATAGATGGCATCATCTTCAATAAAGTATGAGGTGGAGAAGTTTAATGTGGATCAAGTTTCAATTTTTAAAAGATTAAAATTAAATCTTCCTTAATCTTGCAAGGTCTATGGAAGGCAATTAAAGATAACTTTCCTAAGGATATGAAAAAGGCGAAAAGAGCCTTGAGTGTGATTTTCATGAGCATCACTAACAGTGTTCTGTGCGGGATTATTGGTGAAAATTTAGCATATATGAGATGGAAGAAATTAGAAGAGTTTTATTCCACTAAATCATTAACAAACTACCTCTATCTAAAGAAAAGGCTATACAATATGAGAATGAGCGGAGGTACACCCATTAAAGAACATCAGGATGAATTTAATTCAATCATTATGGACGTAAAGAATATTGATATTGATAATGATAGTAAGGATTAGGCTCTTATTGTCTTATGTTCTTTGCCACCCTCTTATGAGACTTTTAGTGATACTCTATTGTATGGGAAAGATAGTATTTCACCTGATGATGTTAGTAATTCTGTAAAATCAAAGGAGTTGAAAATTAATTTTTCAGATAATACTGAGGGAAAAGGTTCTATGAGTAAGACAAAACACAATCAAGGGAGGGTCCTTCCAATGGGAAGAAATCTAAGGCTATATCAAATTCAATAATGAAAAAAGCTAACTATTTTGAGTGCGAGGAGCAAGGTGACTATAGGAAAGACTATCCTAAGTTGAGAAATAAAAAGAAAAATTAACCAAAAAGTTCTACAAATATTATTGGCAGGTTTAATGATTCTGATGATTATGACAATGCTGGGGAAATTTTATTTGAGTTCAAATAATTGATAGAATTCCTAAAATCTTGATATTAGTGCTACTTTTCACATGTACCCTAATGAAGTCAAATTATATAGACATTTAGGGTTAATATTTATTCCATTTTATTAGCATTTATTCCCTTTTATGTTTATTTTTATGTGTTTTTAATACTATTTTGAAAAACTTGTTAATCTAACCCAATTCTTTGACTATTTTAGAAAAATTATTAATCTAACCGAATTATTTGATTTTTATATTTTATTAGGTATTTTTATGCAGTTCTTGAGCCAAGGACAAGTTTGAAAAAGATTTGGAGGTTAAAATGTGAAAATTGGAAGGCTAGAAGAATTACACAGGCCGTGTAACCTACCCCGTATAACCTCCTGGACCCCGTGCAACCTTCTGGTTGAAAGAAGACTAAAAAATTCAAGCTACAGAAAATTACATAGGGTACCCCATGTAACGTTACACGGCCTACGTACTATCCCCAAACAGTAATTCTAATTCGACTTTTCTTCCCTTTAACTCAACCCATATGGACTTCTAAGGTTTTTAAAACTCTGAAACAAGGGTTTTAACACTAGATATAAATATAATAAGTCAAGATTTGAGAGGGAAGAACTTTTTATATTAAAGGGGAACCAATTTGCATTCAAGAATGTACATTAACTTCAAGAAAGGCAAAGAAAAAATAAGAACTACAAGATTGCTAGAGTGGATTTTCAGCTGAAGTTTCAAAAGTCCAAGGCTGCAATTCTCTATCTAGGTCTGTTTCTTCTCATCTCTTTTCTTTATTTTATATACTTGATTATAAAACTCATCATGTGTGAGTAGTTCTTTTATTCTAGTGTTAGGAATGCAACAGTATATTGAGTATTTTATTCTTTGATTTAATCTTTTGTGTTCTTAATGCATGTTATGTGTTGGTACCCACTTAATATTGATTCTAGATATTAATTGACAGACTGAAAGTTAAAAATTAATATTAGAGAATTAAGATTTTGAACTTAGGATTCTTGATCTAGAGATAGGCTGGAATTCTATATGGATTTAACAATTAATCAAAGAACATAATGGATTTTAATTAATTTAATTCTCACGAAAGTATGGTTTAGGTTAATTAAAATACACCTTGAGTGCCTTGAGAGAGGACTTAGGATAACTCAGGATTAATTTCCTTCAAAAGTAATAATCTTTCATTTATTGAATGAATTAGATTGATTTTATAATTGATTGAAATGTGAACCCCTAGGTCTAGAATGTTTTTATTAATTAATATTCAAGTTTAGTTAATTGTTTTAGATTGTAATTCTTTTAATTTAGATTTAATTACTATTTCTATACAATTTTATCTTCTAGATAATTAAAATCACTATAGTTTGGTACTCAACATGGTCTTCATAGAAACGATACTTTATTCATTACTTTACTACTTGTTAACAATCCATGCACTTGCGGGATTGTAAACTAGCAAACATATCCACACTAAAGTTGGTTTGTAATGTACAAATAGATGAGTGGTAAGGTATTTATGGGGAATGATCGTGCATTATTTGCGGATGGTGTAGGTAACATCAAATTGAGGATGTTTGATGGCGTTGTCAGAACTATGGAGTGTTGGTATATGTTTATACCAAAAATAATTATTTTATTTATTAATTATTTTTAGGCATAAGAATTAATTAAATTAATTTTTTGTGAAATTAATTTAATTAATTTTATTTTATTAATTTAATTAATTTGTGGCCTAAGATAATTAATAATTAATAATTGAATTAATGGTAGTCACTGGACAATTATTTGAAATAAGAAAGTTGACAGCAGTTTGACGCGAGTCCAAGCAGTTCCAAGGAATGGGCAGGTAACTTCAGGTAACTACAAAACGTGGCATGGTGTGTTCCAGAGCCTTCCAGGAACTATAGAAGTCAGATACACTGCAATGTGAAAACCCCCCAACCACTCAATCAATCAAACAACAATAGACTCCAACAGTCTAATTATCTTTAATTTTATCTGTTTTTTTATTTTTCCAGCCTTACATTTATTTTCCAAACCTTGTAATTAAATTTTCAATAATCAATTCAATTTCTAGTTGCTTTAATTATTCAGTTAAAGTGAGATTTTTATGAAGTTATGTTCAGTCTAATCAGGTTTCCACAACTATTTATGAGAAGTCAGAAAAGTGTTTAGTTGATACACTCAGTATCTGGCATGCCTGCAATTTCTAAGTTGTTAGCCAGCCAATTGTTTTCTAACGAAATAATTTTTGGCATGCCCAGTAGGACCAAAGTCTCATCTCAATAATCCACACCACTATTCTTTGCTAAAAATTAGCAAATAATTTTCAGCATGCCTAGTGGGATAATGAGTCTCATTTCATTCAACATTACTATTCTCATTCCTTTTTATAGGTAGCACCATACCTCTAAAAACTAGAAGCTTTCTTCACAAAGAGACCACTGAGTCTCAAGATACGAAGGGAAGTCCTACTGCAAAAACTGTACGTACCTTATCTACTGACCTAGTTTAGGGTTGAGATGAGATTCACAAACGAATTCTTAGTTCATTGGAAACTCTTGCATCAACCATCACTTGTGTCTTGATAAAAGATATGGAATAGTGGTTAGGAACTCTTAACCATTCAAAGGAAAGAATTAATGTAAGTATGGAGAAAGTAGTTGATAAACTTAATTCATCAGTGCCAATATAGTCCAATGGCCAAATCCTTAGGCCAGAGGAATCTGACATGGCATCCAGAGGCACTAACGAGCTCAAGGGACAATCTCAGCCATGTACCCCCCCCCCCCCCCCATGACAGTGCTAATAGAAGTTGCGCTAGTAGTGAAGAAAGCTATTAGTCACCCCACAAGAGAGAAGATGTAACACCCCTATTTGCATAGCCTGTTATATTTCACTGTTCCAGGTGACCGGTGTCGGTCTGGACAATTAAGGGGATTAGAACTACACTTAAGACAACTAGAGATGCCATAAATACAAATAATTAGTAATGTTCAATTAATTAAGTATAAATAAGAAGGATAAAAAAGAAGTGAAGTTAAATTTATTTTTAGATTTATGCTAAGTTATGGTACTGAAACACTGTGAAATTGTGTGTTTCAGTGGAAAAGAATACCGGGAAAGAACCCGAGGAACCGAGTCAAGGCCAAGAGGCGACTCGCTTAAGGTTTGTGCACAACATCACTATGCTTTAAAATTCATTAATTAAGTGAATGAAATATGCATTTTACTTTTGCTTTGAATTATTGAAAGTATTGTGACCTTATTTATGATGTTTTGATTTAAATTGTGAAAGTTACTATGTATATTTGAAATGACAATGTTTAGCAAATTGTTAAGATAAGTTTTGAAACCACAGTGTCATGACCATATATTTGAACACCTCACTAGCACGACTAGTGGGGGTAATTAGTTTCGAATTTTGATTCCTTCTCTGGAGAAGTGTTGAGGTGTGCCAGTAAAAGAGGATGTGAATGGATATCCATATATTTGAGCTAGTTAGCCTTGTGATGTGATTTCTCTTTAGCCTTTGGCTATTGAGATTCTATTTGTTTCGAATGGCATGAACTAACTGTGGGTTTTATGAAATGTGATTTGATACTTCAAAATGAAATTGTTTGGGATTAAAATCTCATAATGCATGATTTGTATTTAATTTTCATGTTCAGTCAAATTTTCGAATAAATGCGATTTAAGTTCTGCATAAAGATTATTTTAATATGTTGTGCACCACTGAGTCCTAGTACTCAGCGATAGCTTTTATTACTGTCGCAGATATAGAGACTAGAAGAGCAGCAGACTAAGCTGTTGAGGATTGAGGATTTATCAACTTGAAGTTATCGGGTATAATTTATACCCCGCCTGTAAATATTTATTTTGATGTATGTATTGCACATAAATGTATGGACATATAAATCGGTCTTGAGCAGTTTGTACAAAGTTTTTATAAAGTTGTAATAAAATTTAGTGGAATTTTCATACTGTAGATTTTGGTATGATGTACATATATATAGTTTGTTGTCTTTAATGAATGGAAATGTTTTATTTCAATTTGAATGAGATTGATAGATATTATTTTACTGATGATTGAACTTTGGAAATTGAGAAATGTTGACTGTTGAATTTTGAGATTTGAAAAATTATTGAGATTGATTGTGAAATTGAAGTAGTGGTTGAGAAAATTTTTGAAAGTGCTTTTTACAGGTATTTGAAGAACTATTTTCTCAAAATATAAACGGAACTCTATCAAAATTTTTATGAAATTTGCGAAAAAATAAAATGGGCCAAAAGTTTTAACTAGTTTTTAATTTAAATTAAATGGTTTAAACACCTATTAGAAAACGCTCAACACTTAACAAAAGTAAGAAAATTATTTTAAAATCCCTTGTAGGGTACTTAATGAGTTATCGATAAGTGAAGTTCGGTAGTTCATTAGGTATTCTACGTGATCATGTTATGCCTTACAGAGGGGTAAGGTGTGACAGAAGAGCAAGTGGTTAGCCAGACAAGAACACTAGTTCAACCCAGCCGCCCTAGTGGCAAAACTGTTATTCCCACCAAATTTGTTATCCTAGTGTTTATGACACAAAAGCAATTGCAGGTCCTCAGGTGGTACTAGCCCCTTAGCAGGTGCAGATACCCCAGGCAACATTTGACTCAGAGGGTAATAGTCACAAAAGAACTAACATATCTACAGTGTAAGTACCTCAACCAACTACACTAATGTCCCAGGTGATGGAGGGAAATTTTGGTCTTTAAGTTCATGCAGCTTCTAATGACCAATTCCTTAAGCTAGAGGAGCCAAACTTGACTTCCAAGAGTGTTAGAGAACTCAGAAGGCATCAGCCTAAAATTCTCCTAGGGGACAATATAAGAGGAATCAATATTCCCACAGTCCATATTCCTTTTATGACAATAATAATTCCTCCAGTTTTTAAGGTAACGGTTCAAATGACACGATTTTGCAAGTCTAAAGCCATTGTACCTTGAAACCAATGGGATAACACCAAGCATAAATTAGCCAAAGCTAGCCCATAGCCTCAAATAATCGACCTTGTGACTTTTCCTAGAATCCCTATAAAAATGAAATAAAAAAAGGCTATATAACAGCTAACATTTTGAAGCATTCACATGTAATCAAACAAAGGCTAAAGTAATAAGTAGGTCTCATAGCCACTTTTATTCATAAATAAAGGTCGAAACATAGCTTATTGTTTAATAAGCACCTAAGTGATCAAATGTACGCTAAATTTATTATATCAAAATACAATGATTATAACATGTAGGAAAGTTCTTGGGGGACGCTTAAAGTCAATAGGCGACTTTAGAATAAGGCTAAATTGGTAACTTCCCAATATGTGATATTGTGCTTGATGAAGGAGCGCTAAAGACCTACACTTATATTATCTGTAAAAGTAAAAATAAAGAAATGAAGTCAAGCACCTAAGGAAATTAGCTTTTCAAGTGTACAATTGTCTTAGGAGACCGTAGGTACTTATAGGAACCTTACCAAGAGCAAATAAAGGCTAAGCACCTGCAAAAGTACTTGTAAAGGTTCCAGGTTCTAAGTACTTATAGAGGTACCTATAGAGGCACCTGTAAGAAAATAAACGTACTTAGTCAGTAAAGATTTTGATAAAGTCTTCTCTGCAATACAAACATTTAGAAATTTAGCTTTTCAATATTTAGCCAATTTCCAGCACAACAATCAACACAACCTATAGGGGAAGTGCATAATATAAAATAGAGCAAGATTCATTCAGTAGGCACAAAAGTGATAGAAGTACTTGCACCAAGTGTTGGTACTTAAATACAGATGTCTAGGTACTACAACAGGGGAGCTATTACCTGTAGAGCTACTGGTACCTGTGAGGTGGCAGGCGCTTAGGTAGGTACCTAGGTAGGTGCTTAGGTAGGTACCTAGGTACCAACCAGTACCTATGAACTAGAAGAGGGTTTGATGCCATCTTTACAAATACAAGGGATACAATGAGCATTCTCAAGCAACAATAGTCAACCAAGAAATGCAAGTACCGATATACAAGTTTAAATACAACACTTATATTGTAACACACCTTATCCGTCTATAGGGTAGCCGAGCAAGGGGTGTCACATTTGGTGCCAAAGCACCCCATCTTGTCTTTTCGTGTACAATATTAATTTAATATCCATTTATTTATATTATCCCATGTGTAGAAATTTTTTTTATCATAATTTATTTTTTGTGGAGACCCGGACAGAGTCTCCTCTATTTCTATTAGCATATGGTGGGTTCTAGTATTTAACTGTTAAAACAATTTATATCCATTTCATATTTTCATATATCATCTCATTGCTCATATCAATTTCCCATGCATCATATCATATCATAGCTCATATGATTTTCAATAAAATAAATTTCATTTCATTGATATAAAATTCAGATACGATAATTTACAAATTATTTACAATCATAAAATGATTTACATCGTTTACTTACATACAATAACCAAAATGGAAAATCTAAATATACATGAGCCCTACCAAAATGGACTGTTGAGGTGACACTGACACAGTAGCAGATCTGATCAAAATCCTATCTAGGCTTTACTGCTGCTACTACTACTGCTGGTGATGGTCTCCTGTACCTACGCGAGGAAACAATCCAACACGCTAAGCATTTCTGCTTAGTGGTGCAATAATTTAAAATAAAAATAACTAAATAATTGAAATAATTATTCCACGTATAACTTTATAAAGAATTATAGATTTCATGAATTTAAAGTTAATTACATGTTTATAGAACTTTAGGAGCAATTAAGTTAATCAGAATCTTTTCTGTTTATTTATTCCATGTTCAGTCTTATTACTCATATCTGTGATCTCTTCGAGTGCTCATTTAAATTTAAGGCTTATTACTCATATTTGTGCCCAAGTAACCTATGATAGACTATAGAGACTGGATACACGGGAGTATACTAGTTAGACATCCGTATGTCTAACATGTATACATTGATCATGTCAGGCACAAGGCAAGCGGGCAGGCATAAAGCCAAAAATGATAATAGGCACATTGGCTAATGGGCAGGCATAAAGCCAGTAGAACAATCATCTTAGACATATGTTGTCTATCAATGATCATTCATATGGGTGGTGCTGCAATCTGTAATCCTTAATTGGTATATCAATCGATCCATGCTATTTAAAAAAGTCTAGGTATACTTTGGGCAAAATAATAATTTTAAGTACTTATAGTTTCATTTTTTCATATTATGTACTAATTGTATTTCATAGCATTTTCATGTCACTTGTAATGGGAAACATAAGTCCCACATGCATATTCATGTTATTTTTATGTTTAGCAAATTATTTTAGTTCATTTCATATCATATGCCAAGTCATTTTATGAACCTTTCTCAAGGTCCAGATTTGGTGTCTTAAATTCATATAGCAAATTGGATAAGAAGTGGCCACTAGTTGGCCACACTCCCTTCATGGAAGTTGTTCCTCTATGTCTTGTATTTGTTTTCCTTTTTGAATCATGTCATTTGGAGTTTTAGAACTCAAGTTATGGTCAAATTACCGTAACTGGTTCATTGACACTTTCTAGTTCCAGAATCAGACAGATTCTGGAGTCAATCTTTGCCTATTCATTTAGGCATGCTATAGTCAATTTTAGGCCTAATGTTCTTCATATAAGTTTTTACCCTGTGTCTTAAGATCACTCAGGTTTAAGAATTATAATTTTTTGGGTCATTTAGAGTGAGTTGTAGCTAATTAACTGACCTAGACTCATGAACCCTATGCCTTTAGGATTTCAGTTTTAGGTCAATGTCTTTGGTTCCCATTTTAGGGTCCTTCTTTGAGGAAGCTTTCTAAACAAATTTGGAGCCCTATTCCTCAGGTTTCCAGAACATTTTGGTTCATCCCAATTGGAGTCTTTTACTAAAAGTTATGTTACAAATACTGCTCTGAGGTCAAGTGGTTATTTAGTTCAATTTCAGGTTTTGGCATGCTGAATTGTCCTAGCAATTTGACCAAGTTCCATTAGGTTTTGGGTTTTGGTCAAAACACAAAAATTATAGTTCTAGGTCTTATGGAGATTTTGGCTTTAGTTTCACTGCATTTTCAGTTTTGTGGATCAAGTTATGGCATTTTTGCCAAAACTGGCCGATGTAGGTTCAAGTCCAGAATTTCTGGGCAGTTTTGGTTTTGGCAATTTTGACAAGCTAAATTTTGTTAGCAATTTGATTTGGTTATGGTCAGAATTAGGATTTTTGTTCCACATGAAAGTTGTTCTACTATGTCTAATCTTTCCATGGATTCAAAAATCAGGTCATTCTGACCATTCTAGAGTAAGTTATGGCCATTTGAACATTTACTGCTTATGACTCCAATTTTCTTCACCAAATTTAGGTCAAAACCCTAACTTCAATTTTCATAACTCATGCATAATACATGAACTTCGCAATCTAACTTAAGTACACTCATCACATACTATCACTAACAAATTTAGAACAATTAAAATCATCAAATCCTCTCTATTCCCATGGCTACCAAAAATTAGGGTTCTACTTGCTCATGGTATTCTTATCAATTTCATGAAATTTTAACTTAATTGAGCATACTAACCATGCTTAAAGAAGAAGAGAGGTATAAATAGTGCACTAACCTTGATCAAGAGATGTCCAAGCTTATAATTAGAATAGAGTGAGGAGTTATAAATAAACCAAATAATGATAAGAAAAATTAAGGAAAAATTTTTAGAAATGAAATGCACTAAGGTTAAATGAGCCGTAGCCCCAGTGATGAGTGACCTTAACGGGAAATGATGGCGAAGGTCGTTAGTAACCCTAGACCCGAGGAAAACTTCATAAAATAATTTTTGGGACCTCAGGGAAGGATTATTGGGGTTTCAATGACAATAAAATGCTAAGAAAACACAAGGAAAAATTAATCAATCGGTACACACAATTTTAGCTCATTAAGCCAAACAAAGGGCATTTCGGTCATTTCGTCTTCAGAAATGATTTTTGACCAACTTGTCCAATTAAGTATATAAATTATATGATGTCAAATATGAATAAACATTGCTAAAAATGAAATTAAAAGTGAGTAATAAAGAGAAGAAAAGAAATAAAAATAATATTGATTTATTAGGTAAGCATGAGATCATTTAAAATTTTTGGGCCAATCAAAATGCAACAAAATCACTTATAATACATTAAAAAGAAAGAAGAGAAGTCAAAATTCTAGAAAAAGCCATCAGCCACCTTCTTCCTCTTCATACCGAAACTAGCTCCTCATCCCTCTCCTCCATTGCCAAGTTTTCCAAAGCTTATTTCCTTGGTTTTTCTTCAACTAAACCCTAAGTTGTCAACACAAAACCTTAATATTTCATCATAGTGAAGCTTTTGAGAGCAAAAAGAAGTAACAAAGAAGAGCTTTTACAAGCTTAGAATTGACTCCATTAAAGGTTAGTGACCAAACTTTTTCTTTCTCTTTAAATTCATGTTGAGGGAGTGGAATTAAGTGGAAATTTACAAGAAAATTGAATGAAAATCATATGTATACCTCCCCTAAGATTTCAGTAGCCTTGGACTTGGTAGGGTTTTGAAGATTTCTTTGAATTAAAATGGTACCATAGCTACCTTTTGCACTAATCTCTTGATTAGGATAAAGAAGTGTAAGTAAATGCATAATTTGAAATGGTGGAGTTAGGGTTTAGGCACAAATTTGAGACTTTGTTCATGTATTGGTGAAAGAAAGTTTTAATGGTCAATTAGTGACCATTTGGTTATATGTGATTAAGAGATGAAGTGATTTGTTCCATGGGAATTGAAGTTAGGTATGCTGCCCTTGGTGACCTGCAGGACTAGGTGTGAGTCCAACAGGTTTGGGTAGCTATAACTAGAGTTGTATAGGTTCAATTGGTGTAGGGCTAATTTGACATGAAACTAAACACATAATGGCATAGTTTTGGTGAAGAAACCCTACTCAGAAAACCAAACCAAGTTGACCTAAAAACTACCCTAATCCAAGTGACCAACATGCTATCCCTGGAAAATGACCAAATTAATAGTGTTTGTTCAAATGGTCATAACTCCTTGTAGAAAAGTCCAACTGACCTGAAATTTATATCAATGAAAAGCTTAGAAAATTTAGAACAACTTTCATGGAGAACACTAAACCAAATTCTGACCATAGCCCATCTGAATTGCTAACCAAATTCAGGGTATCAAAACTGCCAGAACCATTTCTGCCCAGAAATTCTGGGTAGATGCCAATCCGGCCAGTCATAAAGAAAGTAGCATAACTTGAGTTAGAAAACTCCAAATGGGGTGATTCAAAAAGTGAAATGTAACTAGACACAATAGGGAACAACTTTAATGAAGAACATTTGGCCAAATTCTTACTGTAGAATAGCCTAATAGAATAGTGAACTCTAGCACTCAAAACTGAAATTTCTGATTTATTCTCCATTGGTTTTAAGTATTGTTTGGCAACTAATGCCAACACTTTTGTAAACCAAAATGTGGTATCTTAGTGAACTTAGGTTTAAAAAATCTATTATAAATTAAAAAGTCAACTTTTGAGTGAAAAAAGTCAAGTGAATAGTGACCTCTACATTACAAAAAGAAATAATTGAATCATTAACTGTGTAAAATGCCATAGTATGCCTAGAATGATTGGTTTGGAAAGGTTGGCATGCCAATAGGGTTCTGTTAGCAGTACTGCATATGGCTTCATGTCATTTTGTGTTTTATGGCAGTACGTGCCATTATGTGATATAATAACCTTTGGTTATTTTGATTGAGTTTACTATATTTGGGTTTTATCCCTAATTATTATTACAGCTTATTAGCTGTTCTGATGCACACTGGGAGACACAATGTGATCGATGGTGTGATGGCCCGAGGTACTTAGTACCCAGTGCCAGTTTACCCATTTATCTAGTTCAGTCGACTAGTATAGGTTACTCGAGCAATCAAAATAAATCTTACTAAATTTTAATCAAATAATAGTACAATAATTACCAGAAATTTAGTCGATAAAAATGTCAATATACATTCTGCACATCTATTTTATTTTAGCTATTTTATTTTAAATTAGCACCACTAAGCAGAATTGCTTAGCGCATCGCTTTTGCCATGCGCAGGTACTGGAGAAATAGCTGGAGAGTCCAGCAGACCTCAGACCTAGTGATTTGTCAGATTTGAGCAGAGTCCAGAGTCACCTCATATTTGCAGTGCATTTGGTAGGATATTGGGATTTTGGGTTGTATTTTATACTTTGCATTTTATATTAGTTCTTGATTGTAATTACAAACTCATGAAATCATATGATAATGTAAATATATGAAATTTCATGTTACTGTAATTATCAGTATATTTTGTTGAAAAATAAAATGTTGGGGAGTTATTCATGAAATTGATTCGGAATGTGATGTGAACAAAAATTTTGAAAATTGTGTTGAGATTTGAAGATTGAGTTGATATGTATGTATATTGGAGTTCTAGATCTGAAAACCATATTGGAAGTGTTTTCAATAGATTCAGAAGAACTGTTTTTCCAATTTATAGCCGGCACTCTGCCGGATTTTCTATAAAAATTTACAAAAAATTCAGATTAATCAAATTTGTAAATAAATGATATAATTGGAAAAATTTTGCACTTGGTGAATAAATAAATAAATAAATTAAGAAGGGTAAATTGTTATAGAATAAGATATGGTGCTCCGGCACACTGTGTGGCAAATCTTGCTCGGCTACACTGTAGACGGGTAAGGGGTGTCACATTTAGTGGTATTAGAGCATCGGTTTAGGAGTTTCTGGGCCTAGATAGAGTGCATAGCATTGCATTGCATTTGTAAGTGTTGAGGTGACACTGATGCAGATCTGTTTGTTTTCTTATTTTGATTAGGATATGGATCCTGCTTCTCAAAAAGCAGTTAATGAAGAGGTGGAGAGTCGTGCTCCACCAAGGGCTGAATCTAGAGGCAGGGGAGAACCTGCTCCACCAGCAGCTGAGGCACCTGCCCAACCTCACCTTGCGTTATTTTAGCAAATGACTAAATTTTACCAGCAAATGATGGGGGCAATTCCACCACCACAACCACAGCCACAACCTTCTCCACCACCACAGAAGTCCCATCTGGAAAAACTATGAAAACATGGAGCTGTAGATTTCTTTGGGAAGAAGGAGGATGACCCCATGATAGCTGAAAATTGGCTGAATAGAATTGTAAGAGTGTTGAAACAGCTTCATTGCACCCCCGAGCAGAACTTGGAGGGTGTTGTGTCCCTCCTTCAAGATGATGCATACCAGTGGTGAGACACAGTATCTAGTGAAGTGCAGCTAGATCAGATCACCTGGAATTTCTTCCTCACAGAGTTCAAGAAAAAATATGTCAATAAAGTGTATCTAAAAGAGAGAAAAAGAGAATTTATCAGTCTGAGACAAAGGTAGCTATCAGTGGTAGAATATAAGTGTGAATTTGTCAGACTAAGCCGGTATGGGAGGGAGATCGTCCCTACAGAGGCTGAGAGGTGCAGGAGATTTGAAGAAGGGCTAAATGACAATATTAAGGTCATGATAATAGCATTGGAGATTATGGATTTTGCCAAATTAGTTGATGCTGCATTAAAAGTAGAAAGAGTCATAAATGCGCAAAATAGAAGGGAAAGACAGCAGAAGAGGGGTCCAGGTCAGTCCAGTTCATTCTCTACTCCCAGTAAGAAGTTTAAGGGTCCTCCTGCTCAAAGTTCGGGTCAACCACAAGGTCAGGGTCAGTCCCAGGGTCCCAGACCACAGTTCATACCTAGGAGAGGCCAGTCCACACCATCAGTGGGTAGCTCTCCAGGGACGGTGTTCAGGGGACCAGCCCCAGTATCTTCTGCCTGTCCATACTGCCAGAAGTGGACATGTTAGCGAGTGACTGGTGCTTACTTACGGTGCTGGTTTACAAAACATCAGATCAAAAATTGTCCGAAGAGGACTACTACAGTTGCCCCAACATAAGCAAATAGGCCTGCCCCTACACCTCAAAGGGGTATGAAGTCCGGTAAATCTGAGGCAGCTGGTCCATCACTGAGGCTTGCATCTGAGTCAGCTGAGAGGCCAGAGGCTAGAGTACCTGCCAGAGCTTATGCCATGAGAGCCCAGGAGGAGCAAGATGCCCCAGTTGTTATCAGGGGTACGTTCTTCCTCTACACTTTACCTGTGCATGCATTGGTGGATCCAGGATCTACCAATTCATATATCTGCATCAAGCTACCCATAGAGAAGGGAGTTTCAGTAGAGGAGAGTGACCAAGACATTCTGGTCACAAATCCACTAGGCCACAGTGTGGTAGTGAATAAGGTGTATAAAGGTTGCCCTTTGAGGATTCAGGGGTATGAATTCTAGGCAGACCTAATTGAATTTCCCTTCCACAAGTTTAACGTGATTTTGGGAATGGACTGGTTATCACGTCATCAGGTAATAGTTGATTATAAACTGAAGAGGATTTCTCTAAAAACTCCTGAGGGTAATGAGATTTCAGTTGTGGGTGAAAGGATAGATTTCCTGTCCAATGTCATCTCAGCCACAGTTGCAAGTGAAGGAACGGAAGCGTGAAAAACACAAGATTATACCATTGAATTCAAAAATTTTCACCTAGGGTCACATGCACCATGCAAGATTTATTTTTATCTATTTGATTTCAATGATAAACAACATATTAAAACTCTTTTAATATGTTTTTGGATCTGTATTTGCCATTTAAGATTTTAAAATTAATCAAATTAATTTTAGAACCCTAGATTAAATCAAGAACGATTACACTAACCTCTTGATGTGCTGCAGCGTGTCTGCGCCTTTGAGATTCGTCTTCAGGACACCAGATGTTGTCCCTCTAGCTTGTCCACACCAAGAACACCTATGGCAGCCCTTGAATAGCTTCTAAAGCTTTTTCTATTAATTAGAAAATCAAGTTCTGCCTTTTAAGAGATTAAAGATGCAAACAGGACACTAGAAACAATTTCTAGTGTTCGTAATTCAAGAGATTGATGGCTAATCTCTTTGAATTGATGAGAGATGAAGAGAAATAGCTGGAGAGGCTCAAAGTGGCGTGACATATGAGAGGAGAGGCTGCTGGTTGTGTTTTCTTTTCATAACCCCACTTAAATAGCTAGGTTAACACATTAAACCCTAGCCACATGTCACCTTTTGATTAGCTCTAGGTTTAAGTGACCCAATCACATTGTGCCAAGTGTCAAACCTATATTTAATCTTGATTTTAATCATCTTACATGATTAAAAATATTTGGCAAGCTTATGTGTTATGCCATGTGTCACCATCTCATGGTGCCACGTGTCACACTGCAAAATGACCAAAATGCCCCTGTGTCTTAATTTTGAGTTCTTAACCCAAAATAATTATTTTCTTCTTCTAATTAATTTATATCAAATATAAATTAATTAATTAATCTCTATTAATTAATTTCTCATCAATTAAATTCATATTTAAACACTTTAAATATAAATTTAATTTATACTACACATCCAATAATCTAGATTTGGTTTCAAGTCATGCTAGGGACTTTGCAATTTTATTGCAAACCAAATCTATTTAATTAATCAATTAAACTCTTTAATTAATTAATTAAATCATATTTAAATAGGTGATAACTTGTGTATGTGTGTGACTTACTAGGCTCATCACTAATTGGCAATGAGACATGATATCAACTCTTAATATCATCAGACCTCTTTCTTACCATAAATGATTTCTCTAAATCATTTTATGAACCTCATAAACCATGGTTAACACCTAGCATAGCATGCCATGGCCACCCAATTAGTAATAAGATTTACCTTAAATGAACCTATAATCATATGTTACCATGCACTAGAATCTCTCTCTGCTACAAAATCCCAACTCAAGCCGGAGTCATGGTTTATGTCAAACTCCATTTGCTATGAATATTATGTTCTCTTTTAATTCCAGTTCTTAATTAAAAGATTTTTCTCATCGTAAACTCTTTCTCAATAAATCTATCTGTCTGGCCAGGAACTTGAAACATCAAGAACAATTAAATGAACATAGGATTTTATCTCTATTTACTTAGAGGAACAGATTCCTTCTTGATCAACACCTACCTCCATATATAACTAGCAGGAGCCAACACATGCCCATATACCCATACATAGTACAAGTATGAAAGCAGTATCAAACTCAAACTACCTATATACAAGATAACTGTGCTATATCAGGTCTAAAGATTATATGCATCGATATGATTTATGACAAAACATTGACAAGAGTAAACTCCATCTGCTTGTCATAAGTGTCACAGGTTCGGCCTACTTATCATTTATAAGTGCCTATCAAGTTTGTTATATGGCATGAGACTCACCATTCCATCTTATTTATATCTCATATAAATAACTTGGGAACAAACATGAATACAATCTTTCTGGATAAGTCATGTCCTTATTATGAAGTATCCTCGATTGTGAACCTATTTATGATACTTTGTGCTAGAAATATTGTCACTCATATTCTTAACAACTTAATAATAATATTTCTAACAAAATATCAATGGACCTTTTCTATTACACATAAATATATTATGTAAACGGAAAAGTGGAAATGCCTTTTATTATTAAAAATATGTACAAGATACATACTAAATGATATGCTCTAGGGCATACTACTAACAATCTCCCACTAGCACTAGAGCCATTCATTACAATACCTTAGACCCATCTTCTCAAGATGTCAGTCTAACTGAGCTTGTGACAAAGGCTTAGTGCATGGATCAGCTGAATTTTTTCAGCTGATGTTATTTTTCTGCATGGCTATATCGCCTTTGCCCAACTATATGTCTGATAATGTGGTAGTGCCTTTCTATGTGTTTGGATTTTGGGTGAGACCTTAGTTCCTTAGCTCAGATGATCGCTCCATTGTTGTCACGGTGTAGTGGAACCACGACTCAATGGAAGGAACTACTGTAAGTTCTCACACGAACTTCTTTATCCAAACGACTTCCTTTGCAGATCTCGATGCGAGAATATACTCAACCTCTGTAGTGGAATCTGCAGTCGTGCTCTGTTTGGAACTCTTCCAACTGACTGCACCTCTATTACAAATGAACACATATCCAGAGGTAGACTTTCTATCATCGATATCTGATTGGAAATCAGAATCAGTATAACCATCCAATTGCAAGTCTCCACCTCTATAAATCAAGAATAAATCCTTAATTCTTCTTAAGTACTTAAGGATATTCTTGACAGCTATCCAGTGTTCCAAACCTGGATTGGATTGATACCTGCTAGTCAAACTAACAGCATATGCGATATACGGCCTAGTACACAACATTGCATACATTAAACTTCCAATAGCCGAAACATATGGAATCCTGGCCATCTTATCTCTTTCTTCAGGTGTCTTTGGAGACATCTCTTTAGAAAGATGAATACCATGTCTCACTGGTAACAATCCTCTCTTGGAATCAAGCATGTTAAACCTCTTTAACACCTTTTCCAAGTATAGACTTTGGGATAAACCAATTATTCTTTTCGCTCTATCTCTATAGATGCGAATCCCAAGAATATAGGTTGCCTCCCCTAAGTCTTTCATGGAGAATGTATTTGACAACCATACCTTTATAGTCGTCAACATACCTGTATCATTACCCATCAACAGTATGTCATCCACATATAAGACAAGGAAAGTGATAGCACTGTCACTAACCTTCTTATATACACATGGCTCATCCTCATTTTTGATAAAATCAAAAGATTTAATGGCTTCATCAAAACGGATGTTCCAACTCCTCGAAGCTTGTTTCAACCCATAAATGGATCGCTTTAGCTTGCATACCTTGGAACCATCTTGGGATTCAAATCCCTTAGGTTGTTCCATGAAAATGTTTTCTTCAATGTATCCATTGACAAAAGCTGTTTTGACATCCATCTGCCAAATCTCATAATCATAGTATGCAGCTATTGCTAATATAATCGTAATTGTTTTAAGCATGGAAACAGTCTAGAAATTCTCCTCATAGTCTTTTCCTTGCCTTTGGCAAAACCCTTCGCTACTAGCCTTGCCTTATAGGTCTCTACCTTTCCATCGTAACCAATTTTCTTCTTGAAAACCCATTTGTTCTCTATAGGTACAATACCTTCTGTGGGTCAACAAGATCCCAAACTTGATTCTTATACATGGAATCAATATCGATTTCATAGCATCAATCCATTTTGAAGAGTCTATATCCGATATAGCTTCTTCATAGGTAAGTGGATCATCTCCATGATCTACTTCTTCATGAGTAGACAACTCTTGTTCTTCTTCATGAAGAAAACCATATCTCACCGGGTGGGTGAGATACCTCGGTTGTTCTACGAGGAACAAAGTGTAGATGTTTCATCAAAGGGTATAGGTTGACTAGATGGATTTATATCCATCTGATATGTTGGTTGGTCAGAATTCTCCAATTCTAACTCTATTTGCCTTCCTTTGCCTCCTTCTTGAACAAACTGTTGTTCAAGAAATGTGGCATCTCTACTTATCACAACCTTTTGTGAAGTAGGCAAATAAAAATAATATCCAAAACTATCTTTTGGATATCCAACAAATCGACCTCTTTCTGATCTGGTCTCCAATTTATCAGTGTTCAGCTTTTTGATATAAGCTGGACAACCCCAAATCTTAACATGCTTAAGACTTGGTTTTCTTCCATGCCATATCTCATAAGGTGTGGAAGAAACTGATTTTGATGGAATCCTATTCAGAATATATAAAGCTGATTCTAATGCAAATCCCCAAAAGGAGATTGGCATATCAGTATAGCTCATCATACTACGTACCATATCCAATAAGGTACGATTTCTCCTTTCAGATACACCATTCAGCTGTGGCGTTCCTGGAGGAGTCAGCTGAGAAACAATGTCATGCTCTCTCAAGTATTCATCAAATTCAGTACTCAAATATTCACCTCCACGATCTGATCGAAGAGCTTTAATACTTTTTCCTGTTTGATTTTCTACTTCAGATTTAAACTCCTTAAACTTTTCAAAGGATTCATGTTTGTATTTCATCAAATACAAATACCCAAACCTTGATTTATCATCAGTAAAGGTAATAAAATAATGAAAGCCCCCTCTAGCCATTTCTTTAAATGGACCACATACATCACTATGTATTAGTTTCAAAATATTTTCAGCTCTTAGCCCTTGTCCAACAAAGGGTGATCTAGTCATTTTGCCTTGAAGGCAAGATTCACAAGTTGGAGTAGGCTCAGAGCCCAATGAGGATAATATCCCCATTTTCTCTAATTTTGCAATCCTATCTTCTGCAACATGACATAACCTTAAGTGCCAAATATATTTTGAACTTGAGTTGGTTTTCACCATGGCATTGTATTCTTTTAGATTGCTATACTCTGGCCAGTGGAAACACTTTCTTACTGGCAATGGAAACACTTTCCTGCTGGCAGTGGAAACACTTTCCTTTGCCTTTATCAGCTTTAGTCTTCCTTTTCTGCTTAGCTATTTTCTTGGAAGGACCAGGAATCTGAGGTTTCTTTTTCTTATTGCCCTTCTTCTTGTTGGACTTTCCAGTAAGAAGATGCAACAAAGCTACCTCTTTTCCTTTATTGCACGGCATATTCTTTTGGGCAATAACCACATGTTGAGTAATTCGGCTAAGGTGCATTCTGTTTAGTCATATGGAAATTTGTCACAAAATTCCCAAAAGACTCAGAAGGGATCAAGGATCAAATCCGTTTGTAGTTGGAAATCCATGTTGAAGTCAAGATGTTCCAAGCTGCTCAATCACCGAATCATCTTGTGGACATGATCCCCAACATTCTCCCTCGGACATCCTCATACGGAATAAGCTGTTTAGATATCTCATACCTAGCATTCCTGCTGTGCTCACCATACAACTCTTGTAGGTGAAGGAGGATCTCACTAGCACTCTGCATGTTCTCATGTTGCTTCTGTAACTCATTACTCATGGAAGCAAGCATGTAACACTTAGCTCTCATATCATGCTCCTTCCACTTGTCCAAAGTATCATGTTCCTCTTGTGTGGCCTCTGGAGGTAAGGGACCAGGAACATTTGAATATAGAACATATCCTATATGTTCAAGGTTCAGACAAGTTTCAAATTTCTTAGCCAATCGCAGAATGATTAGGTCTGTAAACCTGTTGTGATCAAGTATGCTTGAAAGGATATTGGATGGTGGTGGTTTTTTTGTGCTCATTTTTATCAGAAAATTAACTGCATAAAATAAACAGATTAATTAGTAAATGTATCATGTAATTAACCAAAATGATTATGGTCTTTTAATCAAATTGGTCCTCCCACTAACTTAGCGAATCCTACACTTCCAAAGTAGAAAACGGAAATCCTAGTTGGATGGATTTCTAGTGGGTGATTGAATTCTTATAATTCTATTTATCATCCTCAGGTACATCCATTATTGGAATTACAATAAACTATAAGTGAGCAACTCCTTGCCCATCACATCTCATGTGAGGTTCAATCCTTTACCTAGCCCCTAATGCTCAAAATCTCAGGTACATCCATTATTGACTTATCTTGCATTAGTTAAGTTGATCCCATTGAGCGATAATTATGCAAATAATTTTAATGTCCTCAGGTACATCCAATATTGGCCACCAAACCATTTACATATTTACAACATCTCATGCTTAACAATTATTCTTAAGAAAATCTCTTAAATTAATTGCATCTCATGCAACTATTTAAAATTTCTTAAAATAATTGCCCCAATGGAGGGCTTATGTTATAATTACTTTAATTATAGCATTTCCAACTTAATCATTTGTTTGGAAGATTTTATAGCCATCCTAATTACTATTAAGGTCTCACTTTGCACATTATCCATTTAGCATGCATATATCATATAATTGCATACATTCCCATACATCTCATGCATTCATGGATAAGCGATAAATATGGTATGATCATGGACTTTCTAAGGGATTCAATTGAGCCACCAAGAATTGAATCGGGGCATTCCTAGGTGCATTTCATTCATTCATTTTACAAGAGTTGCTGAAGGAGTACATAATCAACACTTGATATTGAATTCCTCCCACTGGTCCCACCAATGCTCTTGACCTCCTTGAACTTCTTGCAATCCAATATTACATAGTAATCCTTGGCATACCAAGGCGAATTTACAAGAACTTAAATAAATGAAATTACAACCCAAAAATATTACAAACTTAATAATACATGCCCAAAATAAATTAAAATAAATTAATTAATTTACAATCCCAAAGAAACATAAAAGAAATAAATCCAATCACATTGGTCTTTTATAGTCCATGATCATCCATCATGCATATCACTATTTAACAATTAAATAAAACATACATTCTTAAATTAAATTGAATATCTCATATTCAACTTAAAATTCCAGATTTGAATATGATTCAAATAAATTTAAAAATTCAGATTTGAATCTCATTCAAACAAATTTAAAATTTCAGATTTAAATCACATTCAAACAACTTCAAAAATTCAGATTTGAATCACATTCAAACATTTTTTGAAAAATCAGATTTGAATCACATTCAAATATTTTTTAAAAAATCAGATCTGAATTTTATTGAATCAATTTTAAAAAATCAGATTTAAATATGATTCAAACAACTTTAAAAATTCAGATTTGAATCTCATTCAAACAACTTTTAAAATTCAGATTTGAATCATAATTTAATTGTGTGATTAAAACAACTAATTAAACACTTTAATTAGTAAAAGAATAGGCCTTAGATCATACAACAATTGCAGAATTAAAAGCCAAACCTTGAATCACCCATGGAACCATTGTTGCCGCCACCAATGGTGGCTTCTCCATGTGTGACGCCACATCTCATGATCCAACCAGCAATGAATCTCTTGATCTCATGATCAAACACACAATTAAATTATATAATCAACAATCTAAATGGCAAATATAGTGGCTCTGATACCAATTGAAGGAACGGAAGCGTGAAAAACACAAGATTATACCATTGAATTCAAAAATTTTCACCTAGGGTCACATGCACCATGCAAGATTTATTTTTATCTATTTGATTTCAATGATAAACAACATATTAAAACTCTTTTAATATGTTTTTGGATCTGTATTTACCATTTAAGATTTTAAAATTAATCAAATTAATTTTAGAACCCTAGATTAAATCAAGAACGATTACACTAACCTCTTGATGTCTTTGCGTGTCTGCGCCTTTGAGATTCGTCTTCAGGACACCAGATGTTGTCCCTCTAGCTTGTCCACACCAAGAACACCTATGGCAGCCCTTGAATAGCTTCTAAAGCTTTTTCTATTAATTAGAAAATCAAGTTCTGCCTTTTAAGAGATTAAAGATGCAAACAGGACACTAGAAACAATTTCTAGTGTTCTTAATTCAAGAGATTGATGGCTAATCTCTTTGAATTGATGAGAGATGAAGAGAAATAGCTGGAGGCTCAAAGTGGCGTGACATATGAGAGGAGAGGCTGCTGGTTGTGTTTTCTTTTCATAACCCCACTTAAATAGCTAGGTTAACACATTAAACCCTAGCCACATGTCACCTTTTGATTAGCTCTAGGTTTAAGTGACCCAATCACATTGTGCCAAGTGTCAAACCTATATTTAATCTTGATTTTAATCATCTTACATGATTAAAAATATTTGGCAAGCTTATGTGTTATGCCATGTGTCACCATCTCATGGTGCCACGTGTCACAATCGCAAAATGACCAAAATGCCCTGTGTCTTAATTTTGAGTTCTTAACCCAAAATAATTATTTTCTTCTTCTAATTAATTTATATCAAATATAAATTAATTAATTAATCTCTATTAATTAATTTCTCATCAATTAAATTCATATTTAAACACTTTAAATATAAATTTAATTTATACTACACATCCAATAATCTAGATTTGGTTTCAAGTCATGCTAGGGACTTTGCAATTTTATTGCAAACCAAATCTATTTAATTAATCAATTAAACTCTTTAATTAATTAATTAAATCATATTTAAATAGGTGATAACTTGTGTATGTGTGTGACTTACTAGGCTCATCACTAATTGGCACTGAGACATGATATCACTTCTTAATATCATCAGTCCTCTTTCTTACCATAAATGATTTCTCTAAATCATTTTATGAACCTCATAAACCATGGTTAACACCTAGCATAGCATGCCATGGCCACCCAATTAGTAATAAGATTTACCTTAAATGAACCTATAATCATATGTTACCATGCACTAGAATCTCTCTTACAAAATCCCAACTCAAGTGGAGTCATGGTTTATGTCAAACTCCATTTGCTATGAATATTATGTTCTCTTTTAATTCCAGTTCTTGATTAAAAGATTTTCTCATCGAAACTCTTTCTGAATAAATCTATCTCTGTCTGGCCAGAACTTGAAACATCAAGAACAATTAAATGAACATAGGATTTTATCTCTATTTACTTAGAGGCAGATTCCTTCTTGATCAACACCTACCTCCATATATAACTAGCGAGCCAACACATGCCCATATACCCATACATAGTACAAGTATGAAAGCAGATCAAACTCAAACTACCTATATACAAGATAAGCGTGCTATCTCAGTGTCTAAAGATTATATGCATCGATATGATTTATGACAAAACATTGACAAGAGTAAACTCCATGTGCTTGTCATAAGTGTCACTGGTTCGGCCTACTTATCATTTATAAGTGCCTATCAAGTTTGTTATATGGCATGAGACTCACCATTCCATCTTATTTATATCTCATATAAATAACTTGGGAACAAACATGAATACAATCTTTCTGAATAAGTCATGTCCTTATTATGAAGTATCCTCGATTGTGAACCTATTTATGATACTTTGTGCTAGAAATATTGTCACTCATATTCTTAACAACTTAAGAATAATATTTCTAACAAAATATCAATGGACCTTTTCTATTACACATAAATATATTATGTAAACGGAAAAGTGGAAATGCCTTTTATTATTAAAAATATGTACAAGATACATACTAAATGATATGCTCTAGGGCATACTACTAACAGCAAGAAGATTGATGAGAAAAGGCTGTGAAGCCTACCTAGCACACGTTATTGATACTAGGCAGGCTAAGCCAAACCTGTGTGATATACCCATAGTAAGAGACTTCCCAGAGGTGTTTTCTGAAGAATTGCCCGGTTTACCACCAGAAAGGGAAGTTGAATTTGTTATTGAGGTAATACCGGGTACAGCACCAATTTCTATTACTCCTTATAGGATGGTTCATGGGGAGCTCCAGTGCTGTTTATGAAGAAGAAGGATGGAACATTAAGATTGTGCATTGATTACCGGCAGTTGAATAAAGTAACTGTGAAGAATAAATATATGTTAACTAGAATTGACGATCTGTTTGATCAGTTGAAGGGAGCCAGTGTATTTTCAAAAATTGATCTCAGGTCAAGGTATCATCAGCTGAGGGTAAAGGATGCAGATGTGTCAAAAACTACATTCAGAACCTGGTATGGGCATTATGAATTCCTAGTGATGCCGTTTGGGTTAACAAATGCACCAGCAGCATTTATGGACCTTATGAACCGTATCTTCCATCCATATTTAGATCGATTTTTAGTGGTCTTTATTGATGATATTCTGGTGTATTCCAAGACCAGGGAAGAACATGATGAACATTTGAGGATTGTTCTGCAAACCCTGTGAGAAAAGAAGCTGTATGCTAAGCTGTCCAAGTGTGACTTCTGGATGAGTGAGATCTCCTTCCTTGGACACATAGTATCAGCTGAGGGGATTAGAGTGGATCCCAAGAAAATAGAAGCAGTGATGGAATGGAAGCCTCCCAGAAATACAACTGAGGTCAGAAGTTTCTTGGGGCTAGCTGGGTATTACAAAAGATTTGTGAAGGGGTTCTCTCTCATATCTGCTCCAATGACCAAGTTGTTACACAATAATGTGAAATTTGGCTGGAACGATAAGTGCCAAGCCAGTTTTGAGAGGCTAAAGGCTATGTTGACAGAGGCACCAGTGTTAACACAGCCAGTGACAAGAAAGAACTCTGTGGTCTACAGTGATGCCTCGCATAATAGGTTAGGGTGTGTATTGATGCAAGAGGGGAAAGTGGTCGCCTATGCTTCCAGGCAGTTAAGGCCATATGAACAGAACTACCCTACTCATGATCTGGAGCTAGCAGCAATTATCTTTGCACTGAAGATATGGAGGCATTATTTGTATGGTGAAAAGTGCTACATCTATACAGACCACAAAAGTCTAAAATACTTGCCCACCCAGAAGGAGCTCAACCTTAGACAGAGGCGATGGATTGAGTTCCTAAAGGACTATGATTGTGTGATAGATTACTATCCTGGGAAGGCAAATGTAGTTACTGATGCCTTGAGCAGAAAGTCCATCACAGCTTTAAGATCACTAAATGCCCATCTGTCCCTAGCTCAAGATGGAGCTATTTTGGCTGAGTTGCAAGTGAGGCCAAACCTACTACAGCAGATACAAGATGGGCAGAAGGCAGATAAAAAATTAATGGCTATTGTGATTAAAATCTCAAAGGAGAAGGAAACTGACTATGAGGTGAAAGCAAATGGGTGTCTGTACTACAAAGGAAGAGTATGTGTACCAGATGATAGGGAATTGATAGCCAGTATTCTGAAAGAGGCACACACCAGTATTTATGCTATGCACCTAGGAAGTACAAAAATGTATCATGATCTGAAACTTCAGTATTGGTGGCCTGGTATGAAGAAGGACATAGCTGACTATGTGACTAAATGCTTGACATGTCAGCAAGTCAAGGCAGAACATCAAGTTCCATCGGGTTTGCTACAGCCTATACGCATACCTGAATAGAAATGGGATCAGGTCACCATGGATTTTGTAAGTGGTCTACCTCTCACCCAGAAGAAGCATGATGCAGTATGGGTGATAGTAGATAGATTGACGAAGTCAGCGCACTTTCTGTCAATTAGGACTGACTACTCACTGGAGAAGCTAGCAGAATTGTATGTCAGTGAGATAGTTAGACTACATGGAATCCCACTTTCCATCATTTCTGATCAAAAGCCAAGGTTTACATCGAGATTTTGGAAGAAGTTGCAAGAAGCCTTGAGAACACAACTCCACTTTAGCACGGGTTTTCATCCTCTGACAGATGGACAGTCAGAACAAGTAATCCAGGTCCTTGAGGATATGCTGAGGAGTTGTGTCATTGAGTTTGAGGGGAGTTGGGATAGATATCTCCCACTGGCAGAATTCACATATAATAATAGCTATCAAGCTAGCATTCAAATGGCCCCGTATGAAGCACTATATGGGAGAAAGTGTAGAACCCCAGTATGTTGGACTGAATTGGGCAAAGATAAGCTGGTAGGACCAGACCTGGTGAAACAGACTGAGTAAAAAGTAAAGTTAATCAAAGCTAATTTAAAGGTTGCCTCAAATAAACAGAAATCTTATGCTGACTTGAAGAGAAAAGAAATAGAGTATGCAGTTGGTGATAAAGTGTTTCTCAAAGTCTCACCATGGAAGAAGGTACTGAGGTTTGGAAGAAAGGGTAAGTTAAGCCCTAGGTTCATTGGCCCATATGAAGTCATTGAATGTGTGGGACCAATGGTCTATCGGCTAGCTTTACCGCCAGAGCTAGATAAGATTCACAATATGTTTCATGTTTTTATGCTAAGAAGATACCGCTCAGACCCTTCACATGTCATCTCCATGGAAGAGATTGAAATTCAACTGGATTTGACATATGCAGAAGAACCCATACGGATCCTAGCTCAGAAAGTGAAGGAACTGAGAAATAAACAAATTCCACTGGTGAAAGTACTTTGGACGCACCATAATACCAGGGAGGAAACTTGTGAAAGTGAAGAGACAATGAAGCAACAGTTCCCTCAACTATTTACATAAGGTAAATTTTGAGGACAAAATTTTTATTAGAGGGGAAGAGCTGTAACATCCTCACTTTAGCTAATCTGTATGTTCTACTATTCCGGTGACCAATATCAGTCCAGGCAGTTAGAATATTTGGAATTACAATTAGACTAGAGTGAGGAGTTATAAATAAACCAAAATAATGATAAGAAAAATTAAGAAAAATTTTTTAGAAATGAAATGCACTAAGGTTAAATGAGCCGTAGCCCCATTGATGAGTGACCCTAACGGGAAGTGACGGCGAAGGCCGTTAGTAACCCTAGACCCGGGGAAAACTTCATGAAATAATTTTTGGGACCTCAGGGAAGGATTATTGGGATTTCAATGACAATAAAATGCTAAGAAAACACAAGGAAAATTTAATTAATCGGTACACACAATTTTAGCTCATTAAACCAAACGGAGGGCATTTTGGTCATTTCGTCTTCAGATATGATTTTTGATGAACTTGTTCAATTAAGTATATAATTATATGACGTCAAATATGAATAAACATTGCTAAAAATGAAATTAAAAGTGAGTAATAAAGAGAAGAAAAGAAATAAAAATAATATTGATTTATTAGGTAAGCATGAGATCATTTAAAATTTTTGGGCTAATCAAAATGCAATAAAATCACTTATAATACATTAAAAAGAAAGAAAAGAAGTCAAAATTCTAGAAAAAGCCATCAGCCACCTTCTTCCTCCCTCTTCATGCCGAAACTAGCTCCTCATCCCTCTCCTTCATTGCCAAGTTTTCCAAAGCTTATTTCCTTGGTTTTTCTTCAACCAAACCCTAAGTTGTCAACACAAAACCTTAATATTTCATCATAGTGAAGCTTTTGGGAGCAAAAAGAAGTAACAAAGAAAAGCTTTTACAAGCTTGGAATTGACTCCATTAAAGGTTAGTGACCAAACTTCTTCTTTCTCTTTAAATTCATGTTGAGGGAGTGGAATTAAGTGGAAATTTACAAGAAAATTGAATGAAAATCATATGTATACCTGCCTCAAGATTTTGGCAGCCTTATACTTGGTAGGGTTTTGAAGATTTCTTTGAATTAAAATGGTATCATAGCTACCTTTCGCACTAATCTCTTGATTAGGATAATGAAGTGTAAGTAAATGCATAATTTGAAATGGTAGAGTTAGGGTTTGGGCACAAATTTGAGACTTTATTCATGTATTGGTGAAAGAAAGTTTTAATGGTCAATTAGTGACCATTTGGTTAAATGTGATTAAGAGATGAAGTGATTTGTTCCATGGGAATTGAAGTTAGGTATGCTGCCCTTGGTGACCTGCAGGACTGGGTGTGAGTCTAACAAGTTTGGGCATCTATAACTAGAGTTGTGTAGGTTCAATTGGTGTAGGGCCAATTGGACATGAAACTAGACATATAATGGCACAACTTTGGTGAAGAAACCCTACCCAGAAAACCAAACCAAGTTAACCTAAAAACTACCCTAATCTGGGTGACCAACATGTTGTCCCTGGAAAATGACCAAATGAACAGTATTTGTTCAAATGGTCATAACTCTGTGTAGAAAAGTCCAATTGACCTAAAATTTATATCAATTAAAAGCTTAGACAATTTAGAACAACTTTCATGAAGAACACCAAATCAAATTCTGACCATAACCCATCTGAATTGCTAACCAAAATCAGGGTATTAAAATTGCCAGAACCATTTCTGCCCAGAAATTCTGGGTAGATGCCAATCCGGCCAGTCATAAAGAAAGTAGCATAAATTGAGCTAGAAAACTCCAAATGGGTGATTCAAAAAGTGAAATTTAACTAAACATAATAAGGAACAACTTTGATGAAGAACATTTGGCCAAATTCTCACTGTAGAATGGCCTAATGGAATAGTGAACTCAAGTACTCAAAATTGAAATTTTTGATTTATTCTCCATTGGTTTTAGGTATTGTTTGGCAACTAATGCCAATACTTTTGTAAATCAAAATGTAGTATCTTGGTGAACTTAGGTTCAACAAATCTATTATAAATTAAAAAGTCAACCTTTGAGTGAAAATAGTCAAGTGAATAATGACCTCTGCATTACAAAAAGAAATAATTGAATCATTAACTGTGTACAATGCCCTAGTATGCCTAAAATGATTGGTTTGGATAGGTTGGCATACCAATAGGGTTCTGTTAGCAGTACTGCATATGGCTTCATGCCATTCTGTGTTTTATGGGCGTACGTGCCATTCTGTGATATAATAGTCTTTCGCTATTTTGATTGAGTTTACTATACTTAGGTTTTATCCCTAATAATTATTACAGCTTATTAGCTGTTCAGATGCACACCGGGAGACACAATATGACCGATGGTGTGATGGTCAGAGGTACTTGGTACCCAGTGCCAGTTTACCCATTTATCCAGTCCAGTCGACTAGCATAGGTTACTCGGGCAATCAAAATAAATCTTACTAAATTTTAATCAAATAATACTATAATAATTGCCAGGAATTTAGTCTACAAAAATGTCAGTATACATTCTGCACATCCATTTTATTACTATTTTATTTTATATTGGCACCACTAAGCTGAATTGCTTAGCGCATCGCTTTTGCCATGCGTAGATACTGGAGGCATAGCTGGGGAGTCCAGCAGAGCTCAGACCGGTGATTAGTCAAATTTGCGCAGAGTCTAGAGTCACCTCATATCTGCAGTGCATTTGGTAGGATATTAGGATTTTGGGTTGTATTTTGTACTTTGTATTTTATACTAGTTCCTTATTATAATTACAAATTCATGAAATCATATGATAGTGTAAATATATGAAATTTTATGTTACTATAATTATCAGTATATTTTGTTGAAAAATAAAATGTTGGGGAGTTATTCATGAAATTGATTGGAAATGTGATGTGAACAAAAATTTTGAAAATTGTGTTGAGATTTGGAGATTGAGTTGATATGTATGTATATTGGAGTTCTGGATCTGAAAACCATATTGGAAGTGTTTTTAACAGGTTCAGAAGAACTATTTTTTCTAATTTATAGTCGGCACTCTGGCGAATTTTCTATAAAAATTTACGAAAAATTCAGATTAATCAAATTTGTAAATAAATGATATAATTGGAAAAATTCTGCACTTGGTGAATAAATAAATAAATTAATTAAGAAGGGTAAATTGTTATGGAATAAGATATGGTGCTCCGGCACACTGTGTGGCAAATCTTGCTCGGCTACACTGTAGACGAGTAAGGGGTGTCACACTAAGGTTGAAATGACCAAAATGCCCTTCGTTGGACTTATTGAGTCATAATTGTCCTTACCGATTGGCTAAATTTTCTTGGATTTTCCTTGGCATTTTTATTGTCATTTAAACCTTATAAATCCTCTAATTTGGTCCTATATATTTATTTCACAGAGTTTCCCCATGAGTCTAGGGTTGGCAACTATATTCACAGTCACTTCCCATTAAGGTCACCCATCATTGGAGTCCCGGCTCTTTTAACTTATTAACATTTAATTTTTTTTATTTTTCCTTAATTTTTCTTATTCTTAATTCAGTCAATTTATGTCTCCTCACCCTAGTTTAAGTGTAGTTCCAAACATCCTAGCTGTCCAAACAGATATTAGTCATCGGAACAGTAGAACGTACAGACTACCTAAAGTGAGAGCATTTCATATATTTAATAGATATAGACAATTTGTAGGTACTGACCAACATATTACACGTACTGATTAATATACTGTAGATACCAATGAACATATTTTAGGTACCTAAGTAGGTACCCGCGAAATTCCCAAATTTAGAAACAATCAACATGTCCCATTCATATTCTTAACCATTGCATAACAAATTAACATCAAGAAGTGATGAAGAATGCCAAATTTTCCTAAAATCAAATGAAGCGAAAACTCAAGAAGGCAAAAGAGAGTTCCACACAAGGAAGGAGATGAAATCTCACAAATCTAATTAGTGTTAGAGCTTGGCCATCGATGATAGGTGGGCGGGTGAGATACAAAACAATAAAATGATGATTGAATGGCATTAAAACATCGATTGATGAATAATGGCTAATGAAATCTAAATGGTGATGAAGAGCAATGCTGGTGGGGATTGATCGGTGAAGGTGGGACCGAATGGCAATAGGATGAGATGCTGATAAGATGAACGGTAGTAGCTTGTTGGCGAGGAGCAAGTTACACATTAAATGGGAAAAGGAAGAAGGGAAAAAGAAAATAATTGATTGGTTTCTTTTGATTTGATGGTGGTGAGTGTGAGAATGAAAAAATAAATTAGCTTTAAGTGCCCATTAGAAGGTAAATCTGTAGTAATTAAGAGGTTTGAAGTAATTATAATTCCATAGGAATGATGATTTACAGTAATTAGAGTTTTCTAGGAAATTGAACTCTTATTGGTTAGAGTTAGCTTAAATTTCAAATTTTCTAGAAGATTACAAGTGATAATTAATTATTTTTGAATTTTGAATAGCAAAAGGGTGAGCTAAAATCGAACGTTATCCATCCGAAATGGCTTAATCAGCCAATTTAGGTGTAGGGGCAATCATTTACGCTAAAAATAATTATTTTATTTATTAATTATTTTTAGACCTAAGAATTAATTAAATTAATTTTTTGTGAAATTAATTTAATTAATTATATTTTATTAATTTAATTAATTTGTAGCCTAAGATAATTAATAAGTGAATTAATGGCAGTTGCTAGATAATTTTCTGAGATAAGGAAGTTGACAGCAGTTGTAGCAGCTCCAAAGAGTGGGTAAGTGACTTCAAGTAACCGCAAAATGTGACAAAGTGTGTTCCAGAGTCTTCCAAGAGTCTTTGAGATACCTGCAGGTGGAACTATAAAAATCAAATATACTGCAACATGAAAACCCTCCAACCACTCAATCAATCAAATAATAACAAACTCCAACAATCTAATTATCTTTTATTTTATCTGTCTTTTTATTTTCCCAGCCTTACATTTATTTTTCAAATCTTGTACTTAAATTTTCAGCAATCAATAAAATTTTCAGTTGCTTTAATTATTCAGTTCAAGTTAGATTTTTATGAAGCTGCTTTTAGTCTAGTTAGGTACCTACAATTATTTGAGAGAAGTCAGAAAAGTGCGCAATTGATATGCGCAGTATCCGGCATGCTCGCAATTCCAAAGCTATTAGCCAACCAAATTATTTTCCAATGAAACAGTATGTTCTATGATTAAGAACTTGCTTTCTCTTGGAACACTAGATACTCATGGATACAAATACCAAGTAAAGAATGGAGTTCTTAATGTGTATAAGGGCAATCTGGTTTTAAGATGTATATTCTTCAAAGCAGTACAATTTTAGGGGAAGCTGCGAGGCATCCGGAAGCAATAACTTAAATCAAACTCAGTTGTGGCATCTGCATCTTGGTCATATGAGTGAAAGGGGGCTATTTAAAATTTATTAGATGGATAGAAAATAAAAATTATAGAATTTTGTGAACACTATGTGTTTAGAAAACAAATCAGGGTAAAGTTAAATAAAAAAGCAATATACAAGACCAGAGGTGCAATGGATTATATCCATTAAGATCTACGGGGTCCTAACAAAATCCCTTCTAAGAGCAATGCAAGGTACTTTGTAACTTTGATTGATGATTACTGTCAGATGGTTTAGGTGTATTTTCTAAAAACAAAAGATAAGGCATTTCCAACCATTGTAAAGTGGAAGATAATGATTAAGAACAAATAGATAAGAAGTTCAAGCGCCTTAAAACAGATAATGGGTTGGAATTTGGCAATAGTGAGTTTGATGCATTCTGTAGCAATGAAGGTATAATGAGACACTACACTTATAGAAGGACACCACGATAGAATGGTATTGTAGAACAAATGAATAGGATGCTTTATGATAAAACACGAAGCATGCTTTTACTTTCAGGCTTAGGAAAGGATTTTTAGACTGAAGCAATTAATACAGCCTGTTTCTTGATTAACAGATCTCCATCTATAGCTATTGAGTTCATAACTTCTTTTGAGATTTAGTCTAGTTTTCTTGCTAATTACTCTCAATTAAGAGCATTTGGTTGTCCTGCATATGCTTATGTGAGGGATGGTAAGCTTAAAGCAAGGGCAAAAAAATTTATATTTCTAAGGTATGAATCTAGAATGAAAAGCTATAGGTTATGGTGCAATGATCCAAAGTATCTAGGATTAATTAGCAATAGGGATGTAACATTTAATGAGTCTACTCATTGGATAGTTAGAGGGAGAAGTTACTAGCAAAATTAGACCATAGTGTCAGAGAATAAGTGGAGCTTGAGGTTGAAACTTCAGTAGTTTAAACTAGTAATCTAGAGGATGAGGTGCAAGATCTTAATAAAGAAGAGGATGCACCTAAGTAATATTAACAGGAACCATATAGAATTGTAACTAGTAGAGAAAAAAGACATATTAGACCCTCACAGAGATATACATATGCAGATCTAGTTACATATGTCTTGTCAGTTGCTAAGACAGTTGATGTGCACGAACCTAGCAATTATAGGGAAACAATTTCTTATTAAGATGCAGATTAGTGGATCCAAAAATTGAATCTCTTCATAAGAATCAAACTTGGAAGCTTATAACACTACCTAAGGGATATAAAGTGGTAGGCTATAAATAAGTATTCAAGAAAGAGGAAGGCACTTTAAAGGTAGAAACACCTCAATATAAGGCACATTTGGTATCTAAAGGCTTTACTCAAAGAGTTGGGATTGACTTCAATGAAGTGTTCTCCCCTATTGTGAAACATAATTCTATCAAGGTCTCGCTTGTTATGGTTGCTCTTCATGATCTAAAGCTTGAACAATTAGATGTGAAGATAACATTTTTGCATGGTGAGTTGGAGAAGCAAATTTATATGAGTCATTTAGAGGGATTTGTCATTCCATATATGGAAAACCATGTTGCTTGCTTAAAAAACCTTTATATGGTTTAAAATAGTTGCCTAGGAAATGGCATAAAAGATTTGAGACATTCATGGATTGTAATGGCTTTTTCTATAGCTCATAAGATAGTTGTGTTTATCATAAAAAGCTTTCAAATGATTCCTTTGTCTATTAGATGTTGTACTTGGATGACATGCTAATTGCTACTAAAAGCATATCACATATTAATATTCTAAAAAAGTAGTTAAGTGATGAGTTTCAGATAGAAGGATTTAGGTGCTGTAAAAAAGATATTGGGAATGGAGATTACCAGGGATAGAAGTACTGGAAAGCTTTTCTTGCCTTAGCAAGCCTATGTTGAGAAAGTGAGCCTTTCAACATGAATAATATTAAGCCTATGACTAATTTGTTTACTACCCATTCCAAGTTATCTATAAACATATCATCAAAAATAGATAAGGAGATGGAACACATGTCCAGTGTTCCTTATTCAAGTGTTATGGGCAGCATCGTGCATGCTATAGTTTACAGCCAATATGACATTTCACATACAGTTAGTGTTGTAAGTAAATATATGATGTGTCCTAGAAAAAAGCATTAGCAAGTAATGAAATGGATTCTGAGGTATTTGAAAGGTACTACAAATATTGATCTAGCAATTGACAGGGTTAAAATGAGTAATTCAATTTTTAGCTATATCAATTCAGATTTTGTAAGAGATTTAGACAAAAGGAAATCTCTGACAAGTTATTTGTTTACTTTCTCTAGAAGTGCAGTCAGTTGCAAGGCAACATTGTAAGTTACAGTTGCTTTGTCTGCCACAATATATGGCTTTAGCAAAAGTAATAATGGGAGCTTTATGGTTACAGGGTTTGGTGAGTGATTTCAAGTTGATACAAAACAAGCTAATAGTGTTTGTGGTAGTCATAATGCCATTCATCTCACAAAGAACCAAATATACCACGAATTGTAACACCCCTATTTGCATAGCCTGGTATATTTCACTGTTCCGGTGACCGGTGTCGGTCCAGATAATTAAGGGGATTAGAACCACATTTAAGACACCTAGAGAAGCTCTGAAAATAAATAATTAGTAATTGTCAAATAGTTAAGTATAAATAAGAAAAACATAACACAAAAAGTTAAATGAGCCAAGAGTCACAGCGATGGGTGACCTTCTCGGGAAGGACTACGAGGTCGATTTTAACTCAAATTTTGAACCATAAAATGTGACGCCACGGTCCTTAGGACTATTGTGAACACAGTGGAAAAGAGAAAATCATGAAAAAAAATTGTTAAGCCTGTCAAATAATTAGGTCAGGGATCCAGAAGAAATATCAAATAACTAGCAAACCGGATCGAACCGGCGAGGGGCAATTTGGTCAATTCACCCCTAGAGCTGATTCCTAACCTAACTGTCCAATAAAATCGGAGAAAAGAAAATTTTGGGATCAAGAATTAAATTAAAGAACTAAGGAAAAATAAATGAAAAAAAAAGTTGAAAAAGGTTAATTACATCATGCATAACATCATGCATGATGCAATAAACCTAATAATTAAAAAATTAAAAATTTAGGATAATGATTTAAAATACATAAAAGAAAAGAAAAGAAAAGAAAATCTCTATTTTTCCTTCTCCTTTGCCGTCCCTCCCTTTCTCTCTCATCTCTCTCATTTCTTTCATCTTCCTCCATTGAAGCTCATTTAAAAGCTTCTTAAACCCCAAAATTTAGCCATAAAATTTATAGATTTCTTGCTAAAACTTGTAATTGAGTCTTGTTAAGAAGATTGAAAAGAGAAAATTTAAAGAAAACTTGAGGAATCAAGAAGTTAGAAAGCTCCATTTGAGGTAAGCTCTCTTTCTTAACTTTAATTGAATTATAAGTATAGAATTAAGATTAAAGTAGTTAGAATTACATGAAAACATGAAAAATCATGCTTATCTAGAATCCTATAAAATTCAGCCAGCATAAGGAAGTTTAGGGTTTGATAGTTTTGAATGGAATTAACCATGTACTTGAGCTTGGATGATGTGTAAAGGTATTAATTATGCATTTAGATTTTATCAAACAAGCTAAGCATGAAAATTAAGGTTTGGCACCTAGGATTTTGGGAGAAAAAATGTGAAAATTAATCAAATAATGTGTTTGACCTTGCTTGAGTTGAAAAATGGTCATGTATGACCAATTGTGGTGTGTTGGAAGTGTTGGAACGAAATTGAAATTCATATTGGTTCTGGCCATTATGCAGGCAGCATGACCAAGGTCCCTTTCAGGGACCAAAACTGAAAATTTACTAACCCAATTGGTGTGAGGCCAATTGGGAATGAAACTAGACACAAAATGGCACATTTTTCATTTAGGAATCATGCCCAAAAAGTAACCATAGCATAGTGAACAAATTGGCCAAATCTGAAATTGGGCACACTATCCTGTACAAAAATGACCAAATGAACAGTATCCATAACTTGGGCTAGGAAGGTCTAAATGACCTGAAATTTTACCAATAGAAATCTGAGACATAGCCCTACAACTTTCATGAAGAACACAAACCCAAATTATGCCCTTAACCAAGTCATTTAGCCACCCAAAATTAGTGACCTAAAACTGCCAGAACCAAATTAGTGCCCAGAAAATCTGGGTTAGACCAATCTGGCCAGCCATGTTCAAATGGCTATAACTTGGGCTACAAAACTCCAAATGGAGTGATTCAAAAAGGAAAATAAATTTAAGACAATAAGGAACAACTTCTATGAGAAAACTTAGCCAAATTCTAACAGCAACATGACTAATGGAACAGTACAAAATAGGACACCAAAACTGAAAATTTGAAATTTTGCCTAAAAGACTTAAGTTTTGAGAAAACAACCAAAACCAACAAATTAGGTAACCAAAATGTGGTATGTGGGTGAAATTAGAATTCCCATACCTATTAAGCATTAGAAAGTCAACAAATTGACTTAAATAATATCGTAAATAGCAACCCCAAAATACAAATTTTAAAGAACGTCAAGTTTAGCCTATTACAGCTAGGTATAAGTAGATTTGAATTTATTTTTGGAGTTATGATAAATTGTGATACTGAAACACTGTGAAATTGTGTGTTTCAGTGGAAAAGAATACAGGAAAAGAACCCGAGGCTTCGAGTTAAGGCCAAAAGGCGACTCCTATAAGGTTTGTGCACAACATCAATATTCCTTAAAATTCATTTACAAAATGCATGTAATGAATTACTTATATTGCAAAATATGTATTATGCTTTTGACTTAAATTGTTGAAAGTTTATTTATTTGTATTTGAAATGGCAATAAATGTTTAGTAAATTGCTAAGATAGTTTTGAAACCACAGTATCATAGCCATATATTTGAATGCCTCACTAGCATGACTAGTAGGGGAAATCAGTTTCGAATTTTGATTCCTTCTGTAACACCCCTATGTTCGGTAGTGCGTTCTACTGTTCCGGTAACCAGTGTTGTCCGGACAGCTAGGATGCCTAGAACTACACTTAGATATGGATGAGGAGACATAAAATAATGAAATACAAGAAAAGAAAATACAAGAAAAAAACAAAGGAAAAATAATAGTAATGAAATGTAACCAAGTTAAACGAGCCGAGAACCCTAGCGATGGGTGACCGCACCGGGAAGTGGCGACGTGGACCGTTGACTAGCCCTGGACCGCGGGGAACCCTAGAAAATATTTTTAAGACATAATTAAAGACCTATTGAAGTATAAATATCATTAGAAATATCAAAAAAAAATTAATTAATTAGTACAAAGAAAAACGGAAAATCGAGAAAACGATAAAACTTGGTGTTACCGAAAAATCGGAAATGCAACCCGAACAGGGGCATTGTGGTCATTTGACACCCCAAGTTGTCTTTTGACCTAAATTTCCATTAAAAATAAATTATGTTACACTTGGAAAATGTCATGAAAAATTAAATTGGTGGTACATAGTTTAAATAGCAAAAGATAGGAGTTAAATGTGGAATTTAGAAATTTTAGAATAAACAAATATTAAATCTTCACTTAGTGCTCCACTCACTCCATTAAGTGGACATGTAATAAGCATATTTTGGACAGTTTACTCATCTTCTTCAACCTCCCAAAATCCAGCCGAAATGCTCTTGAAAGGAAAACTCCATTGCCATCCCACCTTTGAGCTTCCATTTCCCATGATCAAGCCATGATCCTTCAATGCTCCCTTCACTAAAGTTGTTCTACACAACTTGGGCAGTAAATAGGCAGCAAGAAAATCAAATTTTGGTGAGGTTTTGAAGAATTTCAAAAGTGGCAAATATGTATTTTTTATTCTTGTTTCATTAAACCTTGAATGGATGTTATGGGTAGTTGATTTGTGGTAGGATTTTTGAAGTTTGATGAGTTAAGGGAGAGGTACATTTTTGGCAGCCATGGAACTTCAATAAGAGCAGTTTATCCTTGCATGTAAATGGTAAATTAAAGTGTTGATGTAAGTGTTTATGTGTGTAGGAATAAATTGGATAATGTATACTAGATGTATGTGATAGTACACTTGATTTTGGAAGCTTGGAAATTAATTCAAAGAGATGTACAATTGGCAACTTGAAGTGTAGATCAAAATATGTTGTTTCATGGTTTGGTTTATTAAATTATGTTGTTGAATTATGGTACTTATTATGGTAGCATGTATATGTGTATAAAGGTTTGAGTATGGACATGTAAATGAGCTATGTTATGTGGTTAAATTGTTTGTAATTGGACTTGGAAAATTATGTACTATAATATGCATATTGAGAATGGTTATAAGCTGCCAAAATGACTAAAAATGAGTTGCTAAATGTGTTTATGTTATGGTACAAACCAAAAATGGCATGAAGGAAGTGACTTGGTAAGTGTTGAATGTGTCCTTTGGTATGTAATGAAGAGTATGTTGCAGGGCAGTGTGTGTTTTGGCTTAGAACCTTAAGTGTGTGGCTCCAATTGATATGAGACCAATTGGAGGTGAAACTAGGCACAAAATGTGCCAACTTTCATGAAGGAAGCTTACCAAAATTCTGCCTAGAAGGTGACTTAAAAAATAACCAAATCCGGATTAGTGCATTGAAAGCCTGGAAATTGATCATTTGGGTAGCAGTTAGTATTTTGACCATAACTTACTCAAAACAGGTCCAATTGACCTGAAATTTTTACCATGAATAGTTTAGACATATATCTACAATTCTTATGAAGACACCAAAGCCCAGAAATGGCCAAAACCAAGCCAAATAGCTTGCACAAGTTCAGGTCCAAAAACTGGCCGAACCAAAAGTGACCTAAAAATGACCTAAACCTACCATTTTGGTGCATTCTGTCCAGCATTGGTAGATTGACCATAACTTGGTCTACATAACTTAGAATGACCTGAAATTTTGGCCCGCGTGCAATAAGACATAGACCTAAAAATTTATAGTTTTGACCGAAACCCGAAAATCGAGGAAACTAGGTCGTCCGACTAGGTCAAATTAGTATACCGAAATCCGGCAAATTGCAATAAAATGCAATATACATGAAAATGAATTTGGTAACATGTACCAATACTAAAAGGCTATAAAATGTGACATATTAGTAATATTAAAACCTAATTCACCTAGAGTGGATCGAGGGTCAACATCTTAGGTTGACTAAGGAAATAATAGAATTCAATAAATTAATTATTAAGCTTTATTCTTAGAGACAGTTTAAATGAGCACTGAAACACTTCAAATTGTGTGTTTCAGTTAGCAAAGACTTAGGGAAGGGGAAGGAAATACTGAGTCAAAGCCAAGAGACAGTTATTAGAGATTTGTGCACAACAGTTATTTCTTTTGAATTTTTCAATTGAAATAAACTATGACTATTTGTATATCATTGTTTTAAATTGTGAAAAATTGTTTGAATGATATTTGATGGATACTTATTGATTGAAAAGCATTGTAAATGGTTTGAAACCACAGCTATCATGTATATTGATTGAATTCCTCACTAGCTTATCTAGTGGGACGAATTGAATTCCCTCTCTGGCTAAAGTGTTGAGATGTGTGCCTGTTGAGGATGAATAGAATGAGTACTCATATTATTGCTAGCTAGCTATGTTATTCCTCATTAGCCATCGGCTTTTGGGAGGAATTGAATTCCTCATTAGCCATCAGCTTTTGGGATGAATTGAACTTTGGCAACATGATTAAGTTGTGTGTCTATGATTTATTGATATTTATTGTGACATTGTGAAATGGAGTTTAAATTCTTATTGACATTCACTGTCTTTGAATTTAACTATGGTTTTAAGTATCCACTATTTATATGACTTATGATTTGTGATTTAAAGTTGTATTTGGTTAATGTTGTGTACCACTGAGACATTGGCTCAGCGATAGCTTTTCATTGTTGTCGCGGGTAGACAGATTGACAGGGCAGCAGACTAAGCTGCTAGTACTACACTGAGAGATCATCGGGTATATTGAGTATACCATATTTTGCATTTTGTATTGTAATGTATGTTCATTGTATGTATATAGTGTTCTTGGTTTTGAGCAGTTGTAGATTAAAATTGTACATTAAAGTTATAAAATAAATTGTAAATTATTTTGGTTTGTAAATATTGTGATATATTTCTTTTATCTCAGCCTTTGAAAACACTGAAAAATTATTATGGATTTGAGTTGACAAATGTTGAGAAACATATTGTGTTGATTAAATGTTGGAGTTTGAGATTGAGAAATATATTTGAAGTGCTTTTTACAGGTTTTTGAAGAACTATTTTATTCAAAATATGGATGGCACTCTGTCAAAATTTTTACAGAAATTACTAATAATTCAAATGTGTTAGCTGTTTCACTTCAGTTCAAAAAAAATTTTAACACCTATAAATAGTGCTCACCACTGTAAAAAAGAAGTAAGAAAAGTTTTAAAATCCCTTGTAGTGTATTTAATGGGTTATCAGTAGACGAAGTTAATAATTCATTAGATATACTACGGGATCATGTTATACCTTACCTAGGGATAGGGTGTGATTCCTTCTCTAGCTGAAGTATTGAGGTGTGTGCCAGTAGAAGAAGAAATTGAATGGATATCCATATATTTGAGCTAGCTAGCCTTGTGATGTGACTTCTCATAAGCCTCTGACTATTGAGATAATTATTATTTCGAATGGCATGATATAACTGTGTGTTTTTATGAAATTTATTTTGAGACTTTCGAAATGAAATTATTCGGATTAAATGCATATAAATCATGTTTTGTATTTATTTCTCATATTCAGTTCAATTTTTGAATAAGTATGATTTAAATTCTGCATAAAGGTTATTTTAGTATATTGTGCACCACTTTTATTTTAGTATGTTGTGCACCACTGAGTCATAGTACTCAGCGATGGCTATTATTGCTGTCGCAGATATAGAGACTAGAGGAGCAACAGAGTGAACTGCTGAGGATCTTGAAGCTACCTCTCCTGAAGATTTGTCGAGTATAAATTTATAACCTGAATGTAATGTTTATATTTGTGTATGTAAATATATGTACATGTATAAATGGTCATGAGCAATTGTATAAAGTTTGTAATAATATTAGTTTGGATTTTTCTAATGTAAATTTTGGATTGATGTATGTAAATTGTTTTAGCTTTAATGAAATATGAATAAAAGTATTTATTTTAATTTGAATGAAATTACTTAGTATTATTTTGGATGATATTTGAATTGGAAATTATTGATTTGAATTTTTGAATTTGAGAATGGATGTTGAAATTTGTTGTGGTGGATGTTGAAGTTGTTGAGTTGAGGAGATAAATCATTGGAAGTGTTTTTTTTCAGGTATTTGAAGAACTGTTTTATTAAAATATAGACGGCACTCTGCCGAAATTTTTCTAAAATTTGTGAAAAAATAAAAAGGGACAAAAATTTTAACTAGTTTACAAACTCTAATGAAATGTTTTAATACCTAAAAGAAAATGCTCACCACTTCTAAAAAGTAAAAAAAATGATTTTAAAATCCCTTGTAGGGTACTTAATGAGTTATCGGTAGGTGAAGTTCAATAGTTCATTAGGTATTCTACGGGATCATGTTATGCCTTACAGAAGGGTAAGGTATGACATGAATGAACTAAGTAATTATTGTTAGATATCACTTTATTCAAGACATTATATCATAGAGGACTGTAGTTATGCAAAAAGTTTATACACATGATAATACAATAGATATGATGATTGAGGCAATCCCAATTAGCAAATTTAGGCACTGCCTAGACTTGGTTGAAGTTTATAGTGTTCAATAGCGCCCTTGTGAGTGCATATGGCAAGATCGAGAGTTGAGGTGATTTTGTTGATGATGAAGGAAATTTAAGCCAAAAGGAAGAATTGTTATTTTATTTGGCTTGAATTTTGAACATATTTTTATGGACTCGATTTGTGATCTAACCTGAAAGTTTTGCATTACGACTCGATTAGAATATTTTTATGAAGTCTGTGGTAGGCTTTGGGCTCGAGCCACAGACCTCATTGCGGGGTGCAAGGGGCAACACCCCCATGGTATGGATTAGTATAAATATTATATTTTCTACTTGTTGTTGCAATATTGTGAGAAATTCGAGAAATGCACCAGAGTTAGGGTTTGAGAGTTATGAGCTATTAGGTCTCACTCTTTTTAATCATGATATAATTTTTTCTATTGTTTTGCCCGTAGATGTATATCTTATGGTCGAACCACATAAATCTTGCATCCATTTTTTTTCTCTTCTCTATACTTTGTAATTATGCGATTGCATGTGTGTGCCTTTGATTTGTATGCATGTTTTAACAATATTTAACTTTTGACATTTTTTTTGACAATTGTAATCACTTTAAATTATCTCATGAATAAATATTTAGTTTATTTATTATATGAATGTTTATGATTACTTTTTATTCAATTATGAGCCATCACTTTTAATGACAATTGTGATTATGTAGATTATAACTTTATATTTAACTATGGGCTATTTAATTATATGTACCTCAATGTTAAATGTATAACAAATTAAAATAAAATTTAAATCATATTCATGTTTATATTAAAGGATAATAATTGACATCTATCGATTAGCATTAGGGGCAATATTTATGTCTATTATATTAAATTAATATTAAATTTGATAACAATTAAATCTAGTTCTTTCCTATAACATAATATGCAGGTACGATGGTAGTCCCTCCTAATACTATGACAACAACATTAGGCCTTCCAAAAAGCAAACAATATTTGTTCTCACAAGCTAGGGATGATAATTGTCTATTATATGATAGGAACAATATCATCCTTTCAACAAAGAGGCCACTCTAGTTCACATGTTAGGTGACAATGATCATCCCAAAAAATTGGGATGACTATTTCTCTTATTCCCATATTACGTAACAATAATCGTCCCCAAATATAAGGATAAATATCATTCCTTAAGGGGATAAATGTTGGGAATGATTTTTGCTGTCCCCGAAACTTTAGAGGATGATTTTTAAGGTTTTATGAAACAATTTTCATGGATTACTATTTTTTTTTATCATTACAAGTGTCTACATAAATTCAAAATATAGTTCAATCTAAAAATATATTTTAATAAATATTTAATATAAAAATTAAATATATCATATATTTTATATAAAAATATTTTATATATTAAAAATTATTTTCGAATCGGTCTGAATTAAGCTTGGGCCTCCCATCCTTTTCCAAGTTCAAGAATAAAAGTGTTCGGCTGAGCTAAAGTAGACTGAGTTTTGGACAAGTAAAGCTCCATTTAGAATTTTAATTGAGAGATTAAAAAATTACATTTAAAAAAAATAAAATTTTAAATGCTATTAAAAAATTATTTAAAAGAAATTCTTTATTTATTTTCAAGTTTTATGATTGAAATATATTAAATTTAATTTTAATGAATTTTTAATACATATATATATATATTTCTTGATTGTAGTTCCAACAATAGTAAGAAACATATTAAATCCATGTATAATCCATTCAATTATTTGAACTTAATGAAATTATTTAATTAAAATAGATTATATGAACATAGTTATTAAATTCGAATCGAAATGGCCGATTGAACCAATGAATTAATAAACTAATCTTTAAATTGATTTGATTTATAATTAAATCAGATAAAAAGTAACTCAGTGTAATCCAATCGACCTAACGATTTAACCAGTAAACTAGTGTGACCCAGTTGATCCAGGTAATTCAATTATTTAATTAATTTTTTTTTATATTTTAATTTTTTTATAGAAAATTGAACTTAAACCTCACGAAAAAAGTTTTCAAAATCAAAATCAATTGAGTTACTTAGTAGCTCTGTGTTTTTTATTTTAATATATTTATTTTTTAATATATACTTAATATTTCATAAATATTAAAAAAATTATACATTTATAAAAATTTTTATGTATTATATTGCTTGAATACTTTCATGTAAAATTTATAAACAATATTAAAATTTATTAAATATAATGTAATAAATGTTAAAGTCTTATTTTAAATAATTAAAATTTAATTAATTATATTTATCTATATTAATAGGTGTTATATTTAATTAATTTTAATTAATTTATATATTTAATTAATTTTTAATGACTCGCTGATTGAACTATTGATCACTAATTGAATCACTGACCCATTAATCTGATCTCTTCATGGGTCAACCTCTAAGCCAGGTTTAATAACACTGCATATGATATTATTTTTCTTGAAATTAAGGTTTGAAAGAAGCAGATAAAATTTGAGGCATGAGTGATGAGTTTTAATGGCTAAGGCTAAGCAGTAGTTTTACCTGCGGATTATGCATATTATTTATTATTTTATTTTAATAATATAATTTAATATTTATTTTATATTTTAAATTTTTAATTAATTATAATTTTATTTTAAAGGCTAATAAATATATTTGTTAATAAAATTTAATAAATTTATATTTCATAAAAGATATAAAAATATATATCATTTAATTTTAAATTTTAAAAAAAGTTAATTAATGGATTATTTTTTGTTATTTTAAATTAGTTAATGTATGTCCTATATTGATATTTGAAGTATTATTATTAAACTTCTTAGATTTTAAATATAAAAAAATTATAAAAATAAATGTTTAAATTATTTATATATATATATATATATATATATATATAATTTTTTATAAGCAATGACAAAACCTAGAGATATTAGAGTAATTCACGCTTTTTCTAATCCAATTGAAAAATAATTTATTTTTAGAGATGTATGATGTGATAAGTAAAGTTTTATCATATATGAAATTAAATATTTAAGAATTTTTGTTATGAGATAAAAATTTAATAGTTGAAATTTAAAATTTTTTTGATAAAAAGTTATGTTTAATATGATAAGTTAATTTTTTATATAAATAATAAATAAAAAAATAGTGTATACCCTATGACAATTGTTTAAACATTCTTATTATATTAAATGACTTATTCTTATGAAGTCATTTTTAAAATTCAGTTTTAATATCTATGTGTGTCAAGAGGAATTTAATTTAAGTAATTGTAAAGTGGTCAAAACAAAATCCAAGTATGGATGCGGATTTTAGTTACAGGTGAGGGAATTTGTTGGGCTTTTGAGGTGACAAAACTTGAAGACACCGTTTCCTTGGCCACGTTTTGTTGGAGATTTGTCGCCCAAGACGGCAAAAATCCTTCACTTCACATGCCACTATTTAGAGGTTTCCACCATTTCGGGCGATTCGGTTCCAAGTTGGAATTGTAGATTTTGACTCCTGAAATTATAGAATTTTCAATTTAATTTTGATTTCGATTTTTATTTAAATTCATTTGATTTTATTTTTATTCAAATCAAAAGAATTTTTTTAATGGTTCGAAGAAAAAAACAATCATAACCCAGAATCAAATATACTAATTACGATTTGATTTAAAAGAAAAAAAATATATAATTCAATTAAATTTAAATTTATTTTAACACTGAATTAGATTAGTCTATTTCTAAATTTAAATTAAATCGTAGTGAGATTTATTGACAATTTATGAAAAACTATTCATTATTGATATTTTAAATAAGAAAAATATAAATTTAAGACTTCAAGAGGTTTCCATTTTTTTTTTTTTTGGTATTCGTTATTATTTTTGTCATATCTTATTATTTATTAATTTTTTGTTTGAATTTTGTTTTATATAAATATATTTTTCTTTATATAAATACATTGTAAAAAAATGTTATAAGGTATTTATTTAATGGCCAAATACATAATTTTACAACTGAATTTTATTAAAAAAATCTCGTGATACAATGAACTTTTAAAACGTTCTATGACATACCTCAACCCCTGTGAAGTGAAAATAAAATATCCTTAAAATTGAGTATGAATTTCAATTGTGTTGACATAACGATCTGTTAACTAGAAATTTAAAAAATATTTTAATTTCATTTTTATAGAATTAAAGTGTATTATAAGATATTTTCAAGAATTAAATTATGTCATTAGACATTTTAAAAATTTAAGATATCATTAGAATTTTTTTGATAAACTTTAGAAATGAACTTATTTATTCCAGTCTTATTTAATTGCGTGAGTGTGATGGTTGAATAGGGGACACGGCCACATGGGTATATTGGTTGTTTGAATGTCTTCTACTTTCCGTTTTATGAGAGAAAAATGTGACAAATAATAGATGACAATACATGACCCAATTTAAATTGTTTGGTGCGTTGTCCATGAATTTATTTAATTACATGTCATAAGTTACACAATTTTACTTTTAAGATATGTGATACCTGCATCTCTTGGTTCAACTAAAGTTTGATAGTGTATTGTCGCCAAGGGATTGGTTCAAACAGTAAAGGAAAGTTTATTTAATATTCGAGATTTCAGGTTTGAATTTTATCATATATATTTTTTAATTTAATGATATATTTATATTTAATTAATTTTATTTATGAAAATATGGCAAATTTTAATTCATATAAATATATTGAAAATATTTTCAAACTACGTATGAATATGAAAGATATAATATTCTTATTAGATATATGTGTGATTAGTCTATTTGTATATTTTTTTTATATTTACAAAATTCATTTATACTAACAAATGTTCGTTAAAAATAATATTAAAAAAATTAATTCATACTTTTTAAGAGGAATTCATACTTAAAAATGATATGATTTTGAAAACAAAAATCAATTTATTTAATAAAGTTTTTATTGAAAATTCAAAAATACTCTTATTTAAATTATTTTTATTTTTTATAAGTAAAGATATAGAAATATTTCCATTTTTATTTCACTTTTCAATAATTCCAAATAATAAAATTTAAATAAATTCTACCACTTTTAAATTTATTTTGAAAATGTAATTTTTTTTACAAAATTAATTAATTGAATTCTAACATAAAAGTTATTTTAAGTAGAGTATAAACAAGATTGTAAATTTAAAATTTTAATGAAAATAAATCAAAGAAAAAAAATAATAAGAACCCACATTCTAGATAGTGATCTTATAAAAATAAACAAATCAAACTTCACGAGTAGCTTTAAAATGAGTATGCAATGAAACGGATTTGAGTATTCAATTTCATCCAATGAATTTATCTGAAATTCACCATTAATTTAAAAACTTCCAAAGAATGAATCAACACTTGACAACAAAGAAAATACCAAGTCTATAAGCAAGGGCAATCAAGAATAAATAAATTAAATTAAATTAAATTATCTTAGGAATAAAAAAAATAATGACATGTATAGAAAGATTAGTTGCTTTCTATCTAAAGAAACAAACAGAAGCGCCAAGGAATAGCTTTTTATTGTGTTGTTCCATCAGCTGGCAGTTTTGTCAAACTGTGGCCTAAAATTCTTGGCCTCATCTGTATCTTCCTTTCATAGTGAAATAAAAGTAAAATAAAATAATTAATAATGACATTAATTTTCAAAGATATGATTCTTTCCCAATCGAAGTCCTCAAAGGAAATATTCTGAAAACTAATGTTGGCCAATTTCTATTTGTCCATTCTTCTTGTGGCGTTGCTTACAGCCTCTTGTCCTAAGCCAATTTGCAATAATGCTACGCTATATATCAAAATAAATCACTAGATGTATACATTGATTGTGACATCTCACTTATCTCAACTCTTTCCAATATTTTATGTATAATGGCATATATGTTTTATATTTACTTAAAATTAAAAAATTTAACTTCAAAAATTAATTTAATTGACATATAAAAATACTTCTAATGAGGGGCGTCGATAATAAAAAAGAAAGCAAGCTAAAAGCAGAAGGAAAACAAAATATTCCAGGAAACTCTGGAATTCAAAAAAAGGGGACAGATGCCCTTAGGGCATATGATAGCCCATTACGCGCCACCAAGGCGTGTGTTTTTTATATCCCAAAGTGCAATCATTTTTTTTTTTTAATTCCTAATAGTCCCATTTCACTTATGACTTTAAGGAAAGGCCTCTTGCAATTGTAGAATTTGAAGAGAATTAATTTAGAGAATCACTAACTTTATTTAGGATATTAATGTTTTCTTATTCAAATTAGAACAAAAATTCTAGAATTAAATTATTTTTAAATTAAAAATAAAGTTAAAAATATTTTAATTATTTTAAAAAATAAATTATTTAATTTTAAAACTACAAGGACTAAATTATAAATTTAATCAAACCTCAGATATTAAATTATAGCATACCCTTAAAATTTCATTGGTCATTCCAATTAGCAATGAAAAATATAGCCAACAAATGTTTCCATTGCTAAAATCAATTAGGAATTTCGTTGCTTTTTTTGTTTCTTGCAGTGAAAGAAATTGAGGGAAAAGATGTTTTTGATATTACAACTTCTAAAAATAGCCCTCACTGACCAATGGGAAGATACTCAGACATACGTAGCTCAAACACTCACTCTAATTACTTGGGCCAATCACTTAAAGATAAGGATTCCTAGATATTTGCCGAGATCACAGTCTTAGTATTTATACATTAGGGACTTCAAGAATTTTAGGCCACAGTTTGACAAAACCGCCAGCTGATGGAACAACACAATAAAAAGCTATTCCTTGGCGCTTCTGTTTGTTTCTTTAGATAGAAAGCAACTAATCTTTCTATACATGTCATTATTTTTTTTATTCCTATGATTAATTTAATTTAATTTAATTTATTTATTCTTGATTGCCCTTGCTTATAGACTTGGTATTTTCTTTGTTGTCAAGTGTTGATTCATTCTTTGGAAGTTTTTAAATTAATGGTGAATTTCAGATAAATTCATTGGATGAAATTGAATACTCAAATCTGTTTCATTGCATACTCATTTTAAAGCTACTCGTGAAGTTTGATTTATTTATTTTTAAAAGATCACTATCTAGAATGTGGATTCTTATTATTTTTTTTCTTTGATTTATTTTCATTAAAATTTTAAATTTACAATCTTGTTTATACTCTACTTAAAATAACTTTTATGTTAGAATTCAATTAATTAATTTTGTAAAAAAAATTACATTTTCAAAATAAATTTAAATGTGGTAGAATTTATTTAAATTTTATTATTTGGAATTATTGAAAAGTGAAATAAAAATGCAAATATTTCTATATCTTTACTTATAAAAAATAAAAATAATTTAAATAAGAGTATTTTTGTATTTTCAATAAAAAACTTTATTAAATAAATTGATTTTTGTTTTCAAAATCATATCATTTTTAAGTATGAATTCCGCTTAAAAAATATGAATTCATTTTTTTAATATTATTTTTTATGAACATTTGTTAGTATAAAATGAATTTTTTAAATAAAAAATAAGTATACAATAGACTAATCACATGTATATCTAATAAGAATATTGTATCCTTCATATTCATATATATTTGAAAATATTTTAAATATATTTGTATGGATAAAATTTATCATATTTTCATAAATAAAATTAATTAAATATAAATATATCATTAAATTAAAAAAAAAATATATGATAAAATTCAAACCTGAAATATTGAATATTAAATAAACTTTCCTTTACTATTTGAACCAATCCCTTGGCCGCAATACACCATCAAACTTTAGTTGAACCAAGAGATGCAGGTATCACATATCTTAAAAGTAAAATTGTGTAACTTATGACATGTAATTAAATAAATTCATGGAGAACGCACCAAACAATTTAAATTGGGTCATGTATTGTCATATATTATTTGTCACATTTTTCTCTCATAAAACGGAAAGTAGAAGACATTCAAACAACCAATATACCCATGTGGCCGTGTCCCCTACTCAACCATCACACACACGCAATTAAATAAGCCTTGAATAAATAAGTTCATTTCTAAAGTTTATCAAAAAACTCTAATGATATCTTAAAATTTTAAAATGTCTAATGGCATAACTTAATTCTTGAAAATATCTTATAATACACTTTAATTCTTATAAATATCCTATGATATACTTTAACTCTATAAAAATAGAATTAAAATATTTTTTAAATTCCAGTTAGCAGATCGTCATGTCAACACAATTGAAGTTCACACTCAATTTTAAAGAAATTTAATTTTCACTTCACAGGAATAACTCCTAGTCCTAATAGGAGACAAGTCCAAAAGCTTATATAAAGGTCATTAGGTATGCAAATCTAAAATAGTTACATTCTTATTCTTTAATAGTCAAGTTCCAATATAGACTCAGGTATCGGAGGAGTGGTTAACCAACCCACTCATTATTCTCTATTTTGTCTTACAGGTCTGTAACACCCCCGTTTGTATAGCCTGGTAGATTTCACTGTTCCGGTGACCGGTGTCGGTCCGGACAATTAAGGGGATTAGGACCACACTTAAGACAACTTAAGAAGCCACAAACACAAATAATTAGTAATGTTCAATTAGTTAAGTATAAATAAGAAAAATAGAACATAAGAAGTTAAACGAGCCGAGAGTCACAGCGATGGGTGACCTCTTCGGGAACGACTACGAAGTCGTTTTAAACTCAAATTTCGAACCGTAAAAAGTGACGCTGCGGTCCTTAGGACCCTTATGAACACAGTGGAAAAGAGAAAATCATGAAAAAGAACTGTTAAGCCAGTCAAATAATTAGGTCAGGGAGCCGAAAGAAATATTGGATTATTTGTAAACCGGATGAAGCCGTGAGGGCAATTTGGTCAATTGACCCCAGAGTGACTCTGACCTAATCACAAATAAAATCGGAGAAAAGAAAATTTCGAAATCGAGAATTAAATTAAAGAACTAATAGAAAAAAAAATAAATAGAAAAAAAAGAAAAGGAAAGAGGTTGGAAAAGTCAAAGGGATGACATCATGTATGATGTCATAAAGGTTTAATTTAATTATTTTATTAATTAGGAAATTTTGGTCTTCAAAAAGGGATAAGACTAAGGAAAATTAAAAAAAAAAAAAAAATTAGATTTGCCTTCTTCTTCCTTCCAAGTTGCCGCCCACTTTCTTCCCTCTCATCTCCCATGAAAGCTCTTCCTTTAAGATTACACTTAAGCTTAATTTGCTCCACCTAATCTTCATAAATCCCATAAAAACCTTGTTAGACCTTGCAATCTCAACCTAGGCACAAGAAAGAAAGAAGAAAGAAGGAGAGAAATTGGAGAATTGGCAAAATAGTTGAGGTTAGTATGCTAACTTACTATTTTTCCATTCAAATGCATGTTTAGGTAATTAAGTGAGCTAAGAACTTGATTTAAATGAAACAAATATGGGGGAAGAATTAAACTGAAATTTCGGGCAGCTTGAGAGGAGTGTGGTTTGCATGAATATGATGCAATTGAGTGAGTTTAGAAACTTTACTTAGTTAAATGATTAACATTAAAATCATTAGAAGTAGTTAAATGCAAGAGTTAGTGAGATTAGGGTTTCAATGCTAGGGTTTATGAACCAAATTTTGGAGAAATGCATAAATGACATGTTTAACCTATTGTGACATGAAATAATGGTCAATTATGACCAAATAAGTTGTGTGGGAATGGTAGGAAATTAAACCAAATTCGTAGGTCAATGGTCATGCTGCTGGCAGCATGACCAAACCCATTTTGAAGGACCAAAACTCAAATTTTACAAGTCTAATTGATATGCCACTAATTGGAGATGAAAATAGACATAAAAGAGCACAATTTTCATTAAGGAACCATGGCCAAAAACTGACCAAAACTTGGTGAAACAATTGACCAAAGTGAATTGATTGCAGGCTGCCACTGCACTAAACTGACCAAATGAACAGTAACTGTTCATTTGGTCATAACTCGAGTTAGACAGGTCAGATTGACCTGAAATTTGGCCAGGGGTTAGAGGGCATATAGATCTAAAACTTTCATGAAGAACATCACCCCAAATTATGCCATTAACCCATTCAAATTATTGAGCAAATTTAGGTTACCAAACCTGCAACTCTGCAGAATTTTCAGTGAGCAGCAATGTTTGGATGGCTATAATTCCCTCTAGAAAACTTGGATTTAGGCGATTCTTGAACCGATGGAAACCTAAGACATAGTAGAACATTTCATATGAAGAAAGTTAGACCAAATTATGAACTTAACTTAATTAAATAACTGACCAAAGTTGGATCAAAAATCTGCCATACCCAAAATACTAGTATAAACAGTGCACGTGAACAGTAAAATTATTTTAGCTATAACTTGAGCTACAAAACTCCGATTGAGGTGATCCAAAAATGAGAATACACTTAAGACAATAAGGAACATTTTCTATGAAGGAAGTTTTGTTAAATTCCAACAGTAGATCGACCAATGGAGTAGTGCAACTTCGGAGAACCAAAACCGAAAATTGGCAATTTTGCCAAAATGACCTAAGCTTTAAACAAATGACCAAAACCAACAAGTTTAGTGACCAAAATGTGGTATGTGAGTGAAGTTGGAGTTCCCATACCTATTAAGCCATAGAAAGTCAATAATTTGACTTGAATAGTGCAGTGAATAGTAAGCCGAAACACAAAAATTTCGAGAACGTCGAATTTAACACGTTAGAGCTAGGTAAATGTGAAGTTAAGTTTATTTTGGATTTATTTTAAGTTTTAGTACTGAAACATTAGAAAATTTCGTGTTTCAGTGGAAAAGAATACCGGGACAGAACCCGAGGAGTCGAGTCAAGGCCAACAGGCGACTCGTTTGAGGTTTGTGCACAACATATACTTTTATAATCATCTTTTGCATATCGATTTGAATAATATGAAATATTGGATTATGGCATTCTTATGATATTTGATCTAAATTGTTGAAAGTTATTTTGTATATTTGAAAAGACAATGTTTAGCAAATTGTTAAGATAAGTTTTGAAACCACAGTGTCATGACCACATATTTGAACACCTCACTAGCACGACTAATGGGGGTAATTAGTTTTGAATTTTGATTCCTTCTCTGGAGAAGTGTTGAGGTGTGCCAGTAGAAGAGGATGTGAATGGATATCCATATATTTGAGCTAGCTAGCCTTGTGATATGATTTCTCTTAGCTTCTGGCTATTTTCTCTTTAGCCTCTGGCTATTGAGATTCTATTTGTTTCGAATGGCGTGATCTAACTGTGGGTTTTATGAAATGTGTTTTGTTACTTTGAATTGAACTTGGTTTACATGTAAAATCTTACAATGCATGATTGTATTTAATTTTCATGTTTAGCCAAATTTTTGAATGAATGTGCTTTAAGTTTTGCATAAAGATTATTTTAGTATATTGTGCACCACTGAGTCCTAGTACTCAGCGATAGCTTTATTCTTTGTCGCAGATCTGAGAGACTAGAGGAAGCAGATCGTCTTGAGGTGTGTGAAGTCATCAGCTTGAAGCTTTCGGGTATAATTTATACCCTATCTGTAAATAACTTCTTTTGATGTATATATTGCACATAAATGTATGGACATGTAAAGATGGGTCTTGAGCAGCTTGTACACAAATCTGTATGAAGTTTGTAATAAAGTTTAGTTTGTGTTTCTTTTGATATAAATTTGTAAGGTTGTGTATAAATTATTTTGTTTTTAATGAAATATGAATGATATTGATTGACAGTATTTTGAGAACTATTGAACTTGTGAATTTTGAGAAATTGACTGAGTTTGATTGTGAAACTGAAGTAGGGGTTGAGAAAAACTTTTAGAAGTGCTTTTTACAGGTATTTGAAGAACAGTTTTCTCAAAATACAGAGGAAACTCTGTCAAAATTTTTATAGAATTTGCAAAAAACTAAAATGGACCAAAATATTAACTAGTTTTAATTTTAACTAAATGTGTTAAGTACTTACTAGAAAATGCTCACCACTTGTCAAAAATAAGAAAATTGTTTTAAAATCCCTTGTAGGGTACTTAATGAGTTATCGGTAGGTGAAGTTCGGTAGTTCATTAGGTATTCTACGGGATCATGTTATGCCTTACAGAGGGGTAAGGTGTGACATGTTTTAGTGGTATCAGAGCAAGTTTTTGAATTATGTTTTAAATCGTGAATTTGTGTCTTTTCTTTGTTAAGTACAACTGCTCAATGTCCATAATTGTTACATACAGTGCATTACATCATGAATATGAACTAACGGAGGGAAATCTCCTTATGTTACTTGTTCAGGAGATACCTAACTTGGTGAAATGGAAGAAGGATCGCTCGATTGAGCGATCTGTTGAAGCCGAGGCACAAGGAAGCCCGGCTTTACGAATGTTAGTGGGTCAAGAACACCACCCCACAAATGCCGCGATTTCACCTGCATTCGCTGTGAGATGGCTGCGATGTTTCAACAAATGGTCAGGGTATGCCTGCTCAAGCTCCACCCCAACCACATGGCACAACCACGCCTCGGCCGGACAATATGATAAATTACTGAAGTATGGGGCTGCAGAATTTAAGGGTACAGTGGACCCTTTAGAGGCAGAGCAATGGCTTGAAAGAATGGACAGAGTATTTAAGAAGCTGCACTGCCAAGATGAGCTGAAGTTTGAGTATTCCGTGTCTCTACTGCAAGAGGATGCATATGATTGGTGGAAGACCATCCCCCACAGCTTGGCAGAACCACCAATGCTAACCTGGGATGACTTCATCAGAGAGTTCAGACAGAAATACATCCCAGACGCATATGTTGATCAGAAATTGCAAGAATTTTTGAGTTTGAAACAAGGGAACCGATCGGTGGCAGAGTATGAGAGGGAGTTCTCCCGCCTGAGTCACTATGCGGGGGGTCTCCTTACTACCAGTAAGGCAAGGTGCAAGAGATTTGAGACGGGTTTGAAGCCCAGCATAAGGATGCAAGTTGTGGGATTTCGACACAGTAACTTCTCAGAGCTTATGTCTCAAGCACTTGAACTAGAGAGAATTGAATCTGAAGCAACCCCAAGGAAAGAAAAATCAGAAAAAGCTGAGAAATCAGAAAAAGACAAGGGGGAAAAATCAGTTGAACAAAGTTCTGGTGCTACCTCTGGAAAGAGAAAGAAGTTTAGTGGACCCAGCAGGGGTCGAGGTGGAAGATTTGGTAGGGGCCGATTCTCGGACGAGAGACCCCTAGGTGCAGTCGTGATCAAGCGAGGTTAACATTCTGCCCGCCCCTGTGAGACTTGTGGCAAGATTCATGGGGGGGAGTGTTACTGGGCCACTGGAGCCTGTTTTAACTGCGGAGGCAAGGGCCATATAGCTAAAGACTGTACTAGTGCTCCGAGATATAGTCCAGCTCCTACTACTGCCGAGGGATCTATTCAGAGTCCTACTCTCAGAGGTTCACAGTCAGTTGGCAGAGGAAGAGGCAGAGGTAGAGGCACTGCTTCAGGCAGTCAAGGCACAGTTGGTCAGTCAGGACAAGGAAGTGCTTCGACCAGAATCTACACTATGAGACAGCGAGAAGAGGCTGAGACTTCTGATGTGGTAGCTAGTACATTCTCTATCTCTGATCAAGATGTGTTTGTGTTGTTTGATCCAGGTTCAACCCATTCATATGTTAGTGCTAGCATAGTTAATTCACTTGCTGTTCCATGTGTGCAAATGGATTTTGAAGTGCTAGTAACTAGTCCGTTAGGACAAGAGGTCTGGGTCAACAGAATTTATAGAGACTGTCCTTTGGTGATCCAAGGACATGTTTTCCTGTCAGACTTGATTGAAATGCCCTTCAGAGAGTATGATATCATCTTCGGCATGGATTGATTAGCCAGGCATCATGCCATGATTCACTGTAAACTGAAGACAGTCACTTTTGGTCTCCCTTTGTACGGTGATGTGGTAATACATGGGGAGAGGCATTTACTGCCATCAAACATCATTTCGGCTGCACTAGCCAGAAGAATCATTAGAAAGGGGTGTGAAGTATACTTAGCACATGTGATAGACACCCAAGTGGGGAGTCCAGCACTGAGGGACATCCCTACGGTATGTGATTTTCCGGATGTATTTCCTGATGAATTGCCAGGATTACCTCCAGAAAGAGAGGTGCAGTTTGAGATTGATGTTATGCCTAGTGTGGACCCAATTTCCATAACGCCATATAGAATGGCACCTGCAGAATTGAAAGAGTTGAAAATACAATTACAAGAGTTGCTTGACAAGGGCTTTATTCGCCCTAGTGTGTCACCTTGGGGAGCGCCAGTGTTGTTTGTAAAGAAGAAGGATGGCACTCTCCGGTTATGCATTAATTATCGGCAGTTAAATAAGGTGACAATAAAGAACAGATATCCATTACCCCATATTGATGACTTGTTTGATCAGTTGAGGGGTGCAGCTGTGTTCTCCAAAATTGACCTGAGATCAGGTTATTATCAGCTGAAAGTACAAGAGCAGAGTATTTCTAAAACTGCCTTTAGAACCTGCTATGGCCATTATGAATTCTTAGTCATGCCATTCGGGTTAATAAATGCTCCGGCTGCTTTTATGGATCTGATGAACACTATCTTCAGACCATACCTCGACCAGTTTGTTGTGGTATTCATTGATGATATTTTGGTCTATTCGAGGAATGCAGAAGAGCATGATAGACATCTACGGATTGTACTGCAGACTTTGAGGGAAAAACAGCTATATGCCAAATTGTCGAAGTGTGAATTTTGGCTGAAGGAGATATCCTTTTTGGGGCATGTAGTATCAGAAGAGGGCATTAAGGTAGATCCAAGTAAGATTGAAGCTGTCCTTAACTGGAGGCCATCCGTAAATGTCACGTAATTCGTAGTTTTAAGGTTTAGCCGATACTACCGTCGATTTGTGAAAGGGTTCTCCATGTTGGCATTTCCATTGACCATGCTGCTTAGAAAGGATGTGAAATTTCAGTGGACGAATAAATGCCAACAGAGTTTTGATGAATTGAAGAGATGTTTGATTGAAGCTCCAGTCCTGACTTTACCTACTCCGGGTAAAGAATACACAGTATATAGTGATGCTTCTCACAATGGGTTAGGCTGTGTATTGATGCAAGATCGAAATGTCATTGCCTATGCATCACGCCAACTAAAACCGCATGAGAGGAATTATCCAACACATGATTTGGAGCTTGCAGCTATAGTAGCTCTTAAGATCTGGAGACACTATTTGTATGGGGAAAAGTGTTACATCTATACAGATCATAAGAGTTTGAAGTATTTGGGCACCCAGAAAGAGCTGAATTTGAGACAGAGGAGATGGTTAGAGTTAATAAAAGACTATGATTGTCTGATAGACTATCAGCCAGGGAAAGCTAATGTTGTGGCTGATACCTTAAGTCGCAAGACTATGGCAAGTCTACGAGTTACTCCTTTGTCTTTGGTACATGAGTTGAGATCATTGCATGCCAGCTTTGAGATTAATGATGATGGGCAGACAGCAGTTGCATGGCATGTACAGCCAGTGTTGATTGATCAGATTAGAATGGCTGCTCAGAATGATCAAAAGTATCAGAAGCTGTTGGAAGAAGTCCGGCAGGGCAAGAAACCAGAATTCTCAATCAGAGATGATGGTCTACTGCTACACCAGGGCAGAATATGTGTACCTAATGATGTTGAATTGAGGAAGATCATTTTGAAGGAAGCACATGAGTCTCCTTTTGCTATGCACCCTGGTGGCACAAAAATGTATAGGGGGCTAAAGGAGCATTACTGGTGGATGGGTATGAAACAAGATGTGGCAGAGTTTGTATCCAAATGCCTAACTTGTCAGCAAGTGAAGGCAGAGCATCAAGTACCTACTGGGTTGTTACATCCACTACCCGATGCACGAATGGAAATGGGAGAGAATAACGATGGATTTTGTGATGGGACTTGAGGACACGAGAAGAGTCATGATGCGCTTTGGGTCATCGTTGTGACCGACTAAATCTGCTCATTTTACGCCGATCGGATGGACTATAGTTTAAACAGTTGGCGGGTTGTACATTGATGAGATTGTGAGGCGCATGGAGTGTCGGTATCCATTACATCGACAGAGATCCTAGGTTCACTTCTAGATTCAGGGTAGTCTTGAGAGAGCCCTTGGAACTAGATTGAACTTGATATGGCATTCCACCCACGCAGATGGCGATGCGAGAGGGTAATTCAGATCTTGGAGGACATGCTACGGGCTTGTGTGATTGAGTTTGAGGGCAGTTGGGATACACACTTGCCTTTGATTGAGTTTGCTTACAACAACAGCTACCAATCAAGCATTGGGATGCCTCCATATGAAGCTTTGTATGGCAGAAAATGTAGAACCCCGTTGTGTTGGGATGACGTGGGTGAAAGAAAGATGATTGGACCCGAAATTGTTCAACAGACTGAAGAGAAGATTAGGGTGATTAGAGGTCAACTTAAGACTGCATCAGACCATCAGAAGTCCTACATTGATCTGAAGAGAAGAGATGTTCAGTATGCAGTGGGTGACAGAGTTTTCCTAAAAGTTTCTCCTTGGAAGAGGATTATGAGATTTGGCAGAAAGGGGAAACTAAGTCCTCGTTTCATAGGGCCATATGAGGTTCTGGAAAGAGTGGGTCCTTTGGCTTATCGGTTGGCACTACCTCCAGAGTTAGAGAAGATACATAATGTCTTCCATGTGTCTATGTTGAGGAGGTATCGATCAGACCCATCTCATGTACTACCAGTAGAGGAAATTCAAGTGAATCCAGACCTCACATATGAAGAAAAACCCATAGAGATTCTGGCATATGAGGTGAAGCAGCTACGGAACAAGCAGATACCATTGGTAAAAGTGCTGTGGAACCATCATTCGGGCCAAGAAGCTACTTGGGAACGAGAGGAGGACATGAGGAGACAACACCCACAGCTATTCAAAGATTGATACCAGGTAAAATTTCGAGATGAAATTTATTTAAAGGGGGGAGAATTGTAACACCCCCGTTTGTATAGCCTGGTAGATTTCACTGTTCCGGTGACCGGTGTCGGTCCGGACAATTAAGGGGATTGGGACCACACTTAAGACAACTTAAGAAGCCATAAACACAAATAATTAGTAATGTTCAATTAGTTAAGTATAAATAAGAAAAATAGAACATAAGAAGTTAAACGAGCCGAGAGTCACAGCGATGGGTGACCTCCTCGGGAACGACTGCGAAGTCATTTTAAACTCAAATTTCGAACCGTAAAAAGTGACGCTGCGGTCCTTAGGACCCTTATGAACACAGTGGAAAAGAGAAAATCACGAAAAAGAACTGTTAAGCCAGTCAAATAATTAGGTCAGGGAGCCGGAAGAAATATTGGATTATTTGCAAACTGGGATGAACCGGCGAGGGGCAATTTGATCAATTGACCCCGAGACCTGACTCCTAACCTAACTGTCAAATAAAATTGGAGAAAAGAAAATTTTGGAATCGAGAATTAAATTAAAGAACTAATAGAAAAAAAAATAAATAGAAAAAAAAAGAAAAGGAAAGAGGTTGGAAAAGTCAAAGGGATGACATCATGTATGATGTCATAAAGGTTTAATTTAATTATTTTATTAATTAGGGAATTTTGGTCTTCAAAAAGGGATAAGACTAAGGAAAATAAAAAAAAAAAAATTAGATTTGCCTTCTTCTTCCTTCCAAGTTGCCGCCCACTTTCTTCCCTCTCATCTCCCATGAAAGCTCTTCCTTTAAGCTTACACTTAAGCTTAATTTGCTCCACTTAATCTTCATAAATCCCATAAAAACCTTGTTAGACCTTGCAATCTCAACCTAGGCACATGAAAGAAAGAAGAAAGAAGGAGAGAAATTGGAGAATTGGCAAAATAGTTGAGGTTAGTATGCTAACTTACTATTTTTCCATTCAAATGCATGTTTAGGTAATTAAGTGAGCTAAGAACTTGATTTAAATGAAACAAATATGGGGGAAGAATTAAACTGAAATTTCGGGCAGCTTGAGAGGAGTGTGGTTTGCATGAATATGATGCAATTGAGTGAGTTTAGAAACTTTACTTAGTTAAATGATTAACATTAAAATCATTAGAAGTAGTTAAATGCAAGAGTTAGTGAGATTAGGGTTTCAATGCTAGGGTTTATGAACCAAAATTTGGAGAAATGCATAAATGGCATATTTAACCTATTATGACATGAAATAATGGTCAATTATGACCAAATAAGTTGTGTGGGAATGGTAGGAAATTAAACCAAATTCGTAGGTCCATGGTCATGCTGCTGGCAGCATGACCAAACCCACTTTGAAGGACCAAAACTCAAATTTTACAAGTCTAATTGATATGCCACCAATTGGAGATGAAAATAGACATAAAAGAGCACAATTTTCATTAAGGAACCATGGCCAAAAACTGACCAAAACTTGGTGAAACAATTGACCAAAGTGAATTGATTGCAGGCTGCCACTGCACTAAACTGACCAAATGAACAGTAACTGTTCATTTGGTCATAACTCGAGTTAGACAAGTCAGATTGACCTGAAATTTGGCCAGGGGTTAGAGGGCATATAGATCTAAAACTTTCATGAAGAACATCACCCCAAATTGTGCCATTAACCCATTCAAATTATTGAGCAAAGTTAGGTTACCAAACCTGCAACTCTGCAGAATTTTCAGTGAGAAGCAATGTTTGGATGGCTATAATTCCCTCTAGAAAACTCGGATTTAGGCGATTCTTGAACCGATGGAAACCTAAGACATAGTAGAACATTTCATATGAAGAAAGTTAGACCAAATTATGAACTTAACTTAATCAAATTACTTACCAAAGTTGGATCAAAAATCTGCCAGACCCAAAATACTAGTATGAACAGTGCACGTGAACAGTAAACTTATTTTGGCTATAACTTGAGCTACAAAACTCCGATTGAGGTGATCCAAAAATGAGAATACACTTAAGACAATAAGGAACATTTTCTATGAAGGAAGTTTTGTTAAATTCCAATAGTAGATCGACCAATGGAATAGTGCAACTTTGGAGAACCAAAACCAAAAATTGGCAATTTTGCCAAAATGACCTAAGCTTTAAACAAATGACCAAAACCAACAAGTTTAGTGACCAAAATGTGGTATGTGAGTGAAGTTGGAGTTCCCATACCTATTAAGCCATAGAAAGTCAATAATTTGACTTGAATAGTGCAGTGAATAGTAACCCGAAACACAAAAATTTCGAGAACATCAAATTTAACACGTTAGAGCTAGGTAAATGTGAAGTTAAGTTTATTTTGGATTTATTTTAAGTTTTAGTACTGAAACATTGGAAAATTTCGTGTTTCAGTGGAAAAGAATACCGGGACAGAACCCGAGGAGTCGAGTCAAGGCCAACAGGCGACTCGTTTGAGGTTTGTGCACAACATATACTTTTATAATCATCTTTTGCATATCGATTTGAATAATATGAAATATTGGATTATGGCATTCTTATGATATTTGATCTAAATTGTTGAAAGTTATTTTGTATATTTGAAAAGACAATGTTTAGCAAATTGTTAAGATAAGTTTTGAAACCACAGTGTCATGACCACATATTTGAACACCTCACTAGCACGACTAGTGGGGGTAATTAGTTTTGAATTTTGATTCCTTCTCTAGAGAAGTGTTGAGGTGTGCCAGTAGAAGAGGATGTGAATGGATATCCATATATTTGAGCTAGCTAGCCTTGTGATATGATTTCTCTTTAGCTTCTGGCTATTGAGATTCATGTGATTTCTCTTTAGCCTCTGGCTATTGAGATTCTATTTGTTTCGAATGGCGTGATCTAACTGTGGGTTTTATGAAATGTGTTTTGTTACTTTGAATTGAACTTGGTTTACATGTAAAATCTTACAATGCATGATTGTATTTAATTTTCATGTTTAGCCAAATTTTTGAATGAATGTGCTTTAAGTTTTGCATAAAGATTATTTTAGTATATTGTGCACCACTGAGTCCTAGTACTCAGCGATAGCTTTTATTGCTGTCGCAGATACAGAGACTAGAGGAGCAGCAGACTGAGCTGCTGAGGTGTGTGAAGTCATCAGCTTGAAGCTTTCGGGTATAATTTATACCCTATCTGTAAATACTTCTTTTGATGTATATATTGCACATAAATGTATGGACATGTAAAGATGGGTCTTGAGCAGCTTGTACACAAATCTGTATGAAGTTTGTAATAAAGTTTAGTTTGTGTTTCTTTTGATATAAATTTGTAAGGTTGTGTATAAATTATTTTGTTTTTAATGAAATATGAATGATATTGATTGACAGTATTTTGAGAACTATTGAACTTGTGAATTTTGAGAAATTGACTGAGTTTGATTGTGAAACTGAAGTAGGGGTTGAGAAAAACTTTTAGAAGTGCTTTTTACAGGTATTTGAAGAACGGTTTTCTCAAAATACAGAGGAAACTCTGTCAAAATTTTTATAAAATTTGCAAAAAACTAAAATGGACCAAAATATTAACTAGTTTTAATTTTAACTAAATGTGTTAAGTACTTACTAGAAAATGCTCACCACTTGTCAAAAATAAGAAAATTGTTTTAAAATCCCTTGTAGGGTACTTAATGAGTTATCGGTAGGTGAAGTTCGGTAGTTCATTAGGTATTCTACGGGATCATGTTATGCCTTACAGAGGGGTAAGGTGTGACAAGGTCCATACCCACCGGAAAAATCCATAAATTTGTCTGTGGGAATTCAACACAAAAAGTTGTGTCTCCCTTATGCTTTGCATATTATTCAAAATAATAAAATCTCATAAGTGGATAGTTTGTGTTTTCAAAAGCCTAGTTGAAAAAAAATAATTCATTATCTTGCTCAAAAAAATTTTTAAAAAGTTTTTGGAGCTTTATCAAAGTACAATCCAAAAATTTTGTTTATGGCCATGTAAGATTTATTTAATTTTCCTAACTTTACACCAGCGTTGTGGCCCAAGGAAAAAGAAGGCCATAACTAAAGTGCCTGAGATTTATCAAAATTTACATAATTGCCATTGTCATGTGGGGGATATATGTTTATTCAGTGTCAAACCATCCATAGCAGTCATATCAATTATATTATGTTATACAATAATTCCTTTTAGCTATCACCTTATTTTAATTGATCTAAATATTAGTGTTTTTTTTTTTTTTATGGATTGCCATTTGCATATAATGTTTGATTTATCAACTATATGTGCCATTAATTATTCCCTTAAATAACCAGCAATGAAATCTTGTTAGAATTATAACTTGCCATTGGGATTTGAGCTAGAGAATGAGTCTCCCTCTCAAGTTTGGATAGCAAGCCACTCCTTTTTACTTTAATTACATGAGCTGCCACTAGTCAATTACTACTTAAAAGCCCATGATTACACAAAGTGCCACCAACCTTTTTGCACTAAATTGCCTCTACTTGTGAGTTTTGTTTAAATTACACGATTTTCATGTTTTTCTTAATGTTAGAGTAGCTCTCCTATTAGGACATTGTCTCCCGCTAGGGTCTCATAGCTCGCCCATGGTAACTCTCCCATTTGAGTCTCATACCTCGCCTATAGTAATTATCTTACTAGGGTATCATAGCTCGCCTATAATAACTCTCCCGTTAGTCCTCATAACTCACTAAGAGTAGCTCTCCCCCCAACATCTTATAGCTTGCTCAGTGTAGCTTTAGCTCCAAGGCCTCATAGCTTGCCCATAGTAGCTCTCCTACTAGAGCCTCGTAGCTCACCTAAAGTAGCTCTCCTGCTAGAGCTTTGTAGCATGCCCAGAATAGCTCTCCCTCTAAGGCCTCGTAGCTCACCTAGCATAGCTTTCTTCTTAAGGGCCTTGTAGCTCACCCAGCGTAGCTCTCCCTCTAAGGCCTCGTAGCTTGCCAAAAGTAGCTTTTTTGTTAGAGCCTCGTAGCTCACCCGAAGTAGCTTTCCAACTAGGCCTTATAGCTTACTCTAACATAACTACCCTTTTAGGGCCTCATAGCTCATCAAACGTAACTCTACCACTAGGGATTTGTAGCTCTCCTACTAGGGCCTCGTAGTTCACCTAAAGTAGTTGTCCTTCTAGGGCCTTAAAACTTGCCCAACATAGCTCTCACCCAAAGTAGCTTTCCCACTAGGCCTTATAGCTCACTCAAAGTCACTCTCCCACAAGGGCCTCATAGCTTGCCTAGCGAAGCTCTCCTACTAAGGCCTCGTAGCTATCCCAACATAGCTTTCCCACTAGGCCTCATAGCTCACCCCATCTAGAGTAGATCTCTTGCCAGGGCTTATTGCTCTCTTACTAGGGCCTTATAAATTTCTCTGCTTCAATATCACCTTTAATCTTGAATAAAGATACAGGCTAGCCTTTTATTTGAATTAAATTTATTTATATGCACATGCATGCATATATATTTCAACAAACTATCATGTGTCACCTTTAAGGATCCCTTAAGAATGAAGGCCCTTATTTTTAGTCAGAATCAATATTGAGATCTACTTAAAAGGTGAAATACACACTTGATATGTTACATTATTTGTTGAAAATAAAATTACAATATGTGTTATATGTAATTATCTTCATAAGAATATTTGTACAAGCATTATTGTAGGTAAATTTCAAAAGGCCATAGAAATGGCCTACCTAAGAAACTAAGATGTACACTTGCCAACAAATAAAGTAAGGTATAAGTCCACTCCAAGTGGCATAAACAGCCTGCCTAAAGCGTAAGTCTGCCCAAGTGGTATAGAAAAAGCCATTTAAATCATAAGTCTACCCAAAGTGGCATAGACAAAGCTATCTAAGGCATAAGTCTACATAAGTGGTGTAGATAGCCTACGTAAGACATAAGACTACCTAAATGGCATAGACAAAGCCATCTAAGGTACAAGTTCTCCTAAGTGGTGTAGACAAAACAATTTAGGGCTTAAGTTTGCCAAAATGGTGTAGACAAATCCATCTAAGGCATAAGTCTACCTAAGTAGTGTAGATAGACCATTTAAGACATAAGTTCACCCAAGTGGCATCGATAAAGCCATCTAAGGCTCAAGTCCACCCAAGTGGTGTAGACAAAGCCATCTAATGCAGTTTGATGCCAAAATAGCAAAACCACTTCGTGTAACTAAGTGATTATTCAAACATTGTTTCAAAGAATTAAACATTTTTTTCCTATTTACAAATAATGTCATAGACTAAGAGTTTACTTTTGCCAAACTTCTATGAACCATGTTACACTTAGCCTTCCCCCAAGGACTACGTCATCCTACTCTCACACGCAGCTCAGCCAATAGTATTGCTCACTTAGCGTGCTGCTTTTTCTCATATCGTAAGTTGCTTGCCCACCAACATCACACGTTACTCACCCATTAGTGTTGCTCTCCCAGTACATTACTTGCCTAGTGTAGCTCTCCCGATAATGCCTCATAGCATGCCCATAGTAGCTCTCCCCTTAGGGCCTTGCAGTTTGCCCAACATTGCTCTTCCTCTATGGCAGCATAGCTTTCTCAACGTAGCTTTCCTGCCAAAGCCTCATTGCTCACCCAGTGTAGCTCTCTCAGTGCACAAATGGCATGATAATAAGCGAAATTAGCCCAGTTTGAAGCATAAATGTTACTTAAGATCAATTACTCAAACAGTGGTCCACGAAAGAATTCAAGTGTTAGCTCAAGCTCAAAAAGACCTAAGTGATACTCGACATTAGGTTACACAAAAATTTTGTCAAAGTTAAAAAAAAAAAAAAACCTAAGTGTTACTCAACACTAGGTTACACGGAGTTGTCCAAATGAAAACAAAGTAAGTGTCACTCGATATTAAGTCACACGGATATTTGTCCAAATAAAAAAACCTAAGTGTTACTTGACATTAGTTTACACAGACATTTTGTCCAAATGAAAAAAAACCTATGTGACACTCAACACTAGGTTACATGGACATTAGTCTAAGTGAAAAAAACCTAAGTGTTATTCGACATTAGGTCACACAGACATTTGTCTAAATGAAAAACCTTAAGCGTTACTCAACACTAGGTTACACTGTGTAGAATAACTTCAAATAGAGTTTTCACCCTTTTCGTTTAGGTTTTGGCCAAAGGGGAACTCATGGTGTTTAAAAAAGGAAAATACTAAGAAACGAAAAGGAAATGCAATTCCCCAACCTCTACACTTAGAGCAGTTTGCTGACATGATTAAATGCATGATCCCTAAGTAACAGCTCTCTTAGGACTCTTCATTTTAGCAAATCAAGGAATGTAATGTGGCATCACCCCAACCATTCATTTAAAAAAGAAAAGTTCAAAAGGCACGAATTGAGCCTGAAGACTTGAACACTTTAGGAGGGACTAATGATACTACGACCTCTAAAAATAGTACTCATGGGTGGGTACCAAGTAACCGACCAATATGAGGATACCCGGACATACATAACTCGGATACTCACCCCAGTTACTTAGGCCAATCACTAAAAGATAAGGATCCCAATGTATTCACTGAGATCATAGTCTTGGCATCCTTAGGACCCATATACATTAGGGACTCCATATCTTATTATGATACTAACTCCTAATCGTAATAAGAGATAAGTCTAAAAGCCTATGTAAAGGTCATCAGGTATGAATATCTACTTTGGTTAGATTCTTATTCTTTAATAGTCAAGTTTGAATACTGAGGTTAACTAACTCACCTAATGTTCTCTCTCTTATCTTACAGGTTCACACTTACAGGAAAAATCTACGAGCAATGTTAGATATATACATGATAAGTGCATAATTTATTAATTTTACTCCCATCACATTTAGTATTTTTAGTGTGTTTTTATGTTTAATTTAGTTGGTTAAAATATAATTATCATTTAGGCATATTTTTATATAGTTGTGGAATAATTGTGTTAAATAGAGAAATTTTTAGCATTTGACATTTGCTGTATTTTTCAGGTGTTTCTAAAGTTGTGGGTCTCCAAATTAAGTGCTGTTTAATCCATTGAAAAGCTAAGGGAGAGCACTTCAAAAGATAAAGAGGTACCAAAGCCCAAATCAGTCTCCAAGTTTGATAAAATGAGCTATGGATCTATTGCAAAAGCCCAGATTTAATGTGTCAGGACCAGTTTCGGTATTTATTTTATATCTTGAGTTTTAGATGTCCAAATAAAGCAAGCCTAAGCCCAATCGAACCTTAAGAGCCACCTCTACAACTTCTATGAAGGGCTAGATGTGAGATGAGACCATTTTAATTGTCAAAAATGGCAATGAAGTCGTTACTATAGGCTGGACAGTCTGTCTGAACCAGTCCCAGTTTTTGAACCATAACTTGGGCTGTAGACCTCGGATTTGGGTGAATTAGTACCTATTAGAAAGCTAAAAAAATAGGGCTACAACTTTCCTGAAGAAGGCAGAGGCAGATTCGAAAGGAAAGTCGCTGAAAATTGACCTTGATTCCAGAGATGTGAATGCAAGCTGAAAATCTGCCTTTTAAATTTCAAAACTTTTCCTAGTTTGGTTTCTATCTTTGGGATTAGGTTTTTGATTATAAATACGTCTTTGGGCAATAGCTAAGGGCATCCCAATTCAGACCTTCATTCTCCATTCTTCCTTTTAGATTTTTTCTTTAATTTTCCTTTATTTTTCTGTAAGCCATGAACATGAGTGGCTAAGTTTTTAATTCAGTTCAAGGGATTCAAGTTCTTTTGCTTAATTTGTGAGACTAAGTTCTTAATTTAATTTATATCTTTTTAAATATCTATTATTTTCTGATTTAATTATTTTTTATCTGTTGAATGATTTGCTAAAAAGGCCTATTAGTTAATTGTTTGATTTGATCAATTGCTAGTTCATCTTCATAATCTGTAATTGTTGTGTAAGATTGAACATGAGTAGCAATTAGGTTTTATTGATTATGATCCCAGATTTTTATAATAACCTAAGAAAATAATAGGGTGGATTAATTGATTTATGCTTCATAAATTATTGTTCAGCTTAACTACTTTCTTTTCTTAAAGCAGTTATTAATTTGATGAAAATTGCTTAATACCAACTCAGTTAATAATTAGAGTCAATAAGAGTGCTGAGCTCGAATTAATGAGTATAGAGAAGTCAGGGGTTTACCTCGCTGTTTGGTAAATCTACGTTAAGTATTCAATAAGAGATAATTGTATTTCTTTTGTCTATGATCAAATCAATGCATTGGAATGCGAATTACCTTAGACTAAAGTTTGTTTAAATTGAGATTTTCATATTTAGTTCTTGAATTTCTGATTTCTTCTAATTTTGTGTTACAAAACCCCCTCAATCTTTGTTTCTTTCATTTTCCATTATACACAAGTGCACGAAATTTAATAATTCAGCCTCTGGGATTCGACCTGGATTTACCACTTGCTGTAGAAAATATTTCATTACTGGTAATTTCAGTTAATTTAATTTCTAGTGGATTTGACATCCACTAAGAATTTTAGCGCCATTGCCGGGAAACTGAAATTTATTGAAATTCGTGTTTTTAGTGTTAGGGTATTTTGTTATTAACTTTGTTTTGTGGAGTGTTGCTGTTTTCAGGTTTTCAAAAAAAAAAATTAATTACGGTGTTACTGTTCAATGTTAGTGTTCATTAAGAATTTTGGTTGAATTTGGAGGGCGGCCCATACCTATTTTGAAGGAAACGACACTCTGATCAAGACCAATCAATCCATAGGATTCCTTGGCCCCACCCTCTTGAGGCCAAATTCGATTATTTTCTAGGGTTTTGAGGCATTTTTCTATTTTTACTTTGATTTCTTTTTGTTTATGACAAGAATTTCTCAATCTAGTGAGTTGATCTTTGATCCAAAAGTGAAAAAACAGCTAAACGGTTGAGAAAATTGGCTAAGCAAGCTAAGTAAATTCCGAGCACATCTGAAGGAGTCCAATCTCCAAAGGAGTTAAGTTCGGATTTGAATTTAGAGTCAAATTCCGAAAACGAAACCATGGCTGCTAGAACCTTGAAAGAGTTGGATGCTCCTGATATAAACCAACAGCCTTTGTGTATCTAATGCCCTGCTTTAAATGTTGCTTTTGAATTGAAATCTGGACTAATCCATTTGTTGCCTAAGTTTTATGGTCTTGCAGGTGAGGATCCGCATAAACATTTAAAAGAATTTCATGTTGTGTGTTCTAGCATGAAACCTCAAGGAGTTTCAGAGGATCAAATCAAGCTTCGAGCTTTTCCCTTCTCATTGGAAGGAACGGCTAAGGATTGGTTATATTACCTTCCTTCCGGATCCGTCAATTCATGGAATGGGATGAAGCAGATATTTTTGGAGAAGTATTTTCCTGCTTCCCATGCTACCAATATAAGAAAAGAAATTTGTGGCATCCGGCAATACAATGGAGAGAGCTTATATGAGTACTGGGAGCGATTTAAGAAACTATGTGCAAGCTGTCCCCATCATCAAATAAATGAGCAGCTGTTGATTCAGTATTTCTATGAGGGATTTCTACCAATGGACCGCAATATGATAGATGTTGCTAGTGGAGGAGCTTTAGTTTACAAGACACCAGAAGAGGCAAGGAGGCTGATTGCTGACATGGCAGTAAATTCTCAACAGTTTGGAATGAGAATGGATCACACACCTATGAAGGTTAATGAGGTAAATACATCTAACCTTAAGAAATAAATTTTTGATTTAACTTCTTTGGTGAGGCAATTGGTTGTAGGGAAAATGCAAACTGTTAAGGTATATGGAATTTGTTCGGGTTCAGGGCATGCTACTAACATGTGTCCTACATTACAAGAGAATGAATTAATGTAACATGTTAATGCAGTAGGAAATTATGGACAGCCACAACACAGGTATGATCCCTTTTCTAATACTTATAATCCAGGATGGCTCCCAATATGAGTTATGGGAATCAACCGGTGCAAAACCGATACCAGTAGCAGAGACAAGTGAATCAACCACCTCCACCTCCCTCAAATCAAGGTATGTCACTTGATGAAATTGTTAAGGCTTTGGCTAACAATACACAATAGTTTCAACAGGAGACCAGAAATAGCATTCAAAACATAGAGAGGCAGATTGGTCAGTTAGCTTCATCTGTGAGCAAGCTTGAAGCTCAAGGTTCTGGAAAGCTTCCATCACAAACAGTCATGAATCCCAGAGAAAATGCAAGTGCGATACTATTGCGGAGTGGGAAAGAAGTTGATAATCAGACTCCACATGAGCCAATAAAAAAGAAGAAGCAAAAGAGCCAAAAGAGTCTGAAGTTCCTGAAATTGAGGTAAATACTGAACCTAAACTAAATAAGGTTAATAATTCTGTTCTTCCTCCATTCCCATCCAGGTTGGCTAAAAATAAGAAAGAAGAACAAGAGAAAGAAGAATAAGAGAAAGAAATTTTTGAGACTTTGAGGAAGGTAGAGGTTAATATACCTTTACTTAATGCGATCAAACAAATCCCTAGGTATGCTAAATTCCCTAAGGAATTATGCACTACAAAGCGCAAGTTGAGAAATAATGAGAAGATCAGTGTGGGGGAAAATGTGTCAGCATTAATTCAATGAAAATTACCCCCTAAGTGTAAGGATCCAGGTTTATTTTCTATTCCCTGCAAAATAGGTGATTCTAGATTTGAAAGTGCAATAGCAGATTTAGGAGCATCTATTAATGTTATGTCAAATTCAATTTTTCAAACTTTAAATTTGGGTCCTTTAAAAGAAACCAGTGTTATTATTCAGTTAGCTAATCGTTCTAATGCTTACCCATTGAGAGTAGTTAAGGATGTGTTGGTGCAGGTTGGAGGATTGATTTTTCCTACAGATTTTTACATTCTGGATATGGAGGATGATAGTGCTCTCTCATCAAATTCAGCTTTGATTTTGTTTCGAAGACCTTTCCTAAAAAATGCCAAGACAAAAATTGATGTGTGTGGGGCTGGGGCATGAGGCGAAATATCATCCATTAGAATTATATAAAATGCACCAGGTACTGCCCAAGAAAGATGGTGGAGTCACAATGGTCTCACTTAAGTACCACCTCCTTAGACAGCATTTCCTAGACATGCACTTCATACAATCCTAATAGAATCAAACCACTGGTAAGTACCGTCTTCCCATAACACTACCATGGTACTAAGGATTTATGCCACGAAGGCATAGATAGACAGGAGTCGCCACCCGGGTAATAACCGGGACATATTCAGTGTTTCTTTCGAGGGTCATGGATGGCAACTTACTCCTTGCAGAGTTTCCACAACCGTCATTACCATAGCCCAATGTCTAGGTTCGGGATAGTGGGTGCGTAAGGGGAAGGTGTTAGGCACCCCTTACGCCTGGTCTAACCTCGTTAATTCGAGTGCCAGTCCTCTACTAATGTTTCTAGAAGTCTTGTTTATTATTCCTTTATTAAACTTTATCCTAAAAAATGCAATTCTAATCCTACACACGCAAGTAATTCACAAAAAGGGTTGTTGTTTACACCCAATTTTCATGCACAAGTAATTCCTATCTATGGGGTTGCTAATTATTTAAATGATATTTACCAGATGACTAAAATTAATTTATTATTGGGAATTTAATTTACAAACAAATTCAATTTCAAATAACCCTATGTTTCTATTTAACCTAAATAATTAATTTTCACCAAGTTACCTTAAGGATAATTGAACTAAGTTAATTATGTACATGTGTAATATATTCTAATATCACATAAGTCCCAAATAATCACAACCTAATAAAGATTTCTAACATGCAAATTTATTTTACAATTATCAAGTATTAAATTAAATTTATTTTACATGCCAATATTAGTTTAATTTACAAACAAGATTAATTTTAATTTACAAAGTATTTATTTAAATTAATTACATGCAAAAGTCAATTAAATTAAAAACAAAGTTAATTTTAATTTACCAAATGAAAGTTCTATTACTACTACAATTTCATGCCAATGGTTATTCGAGAAGTTTAGAGCTACTTACTTGTTGGTAAATGCAGTTGCCATTGGGGCAAGCTACCCTTAAAAAAGGGTCTTCTCTTCTAGTATGGCAATGATATCCCCGGCTTACTCCCGTTTAGCTCCATATAAGCTCCGCGCAAATTCCCTCTTTGGTACTTACCTTAGGGCTACTTACCAATTTTGTTTGTAATAAAAAGTAAAGAAAATAAAGAAAAATAATAAAAGTACGAGAGACAGAAACTAAACATGTGCAGAGTTGTGTATCCCCCTCAAATTAAACATGATTACATGATCTATATGAACATATAAAATAAATTGAAGACAAAGAGCATAGAATTAAAATATTGCGTGGCATAGATCTTGAAAAGAAAACAATAAAAACTGACCTTCCAGAAATCTTGTATGAAAATCTTCTTGAAGAGAAAAAAAATAAGGAAGAACTCAAAGAGTCTTAAATATCTCTAAATTTCTTATAGCTCTGAATTTTCTCTTCCTCTTTCCTCCCCTCCTCCTCTTCTTCCCTTCTCTAGTAGGGTATTTATAGGGTTTTGGGAGAGAGGTGTGATAGGGTTTGAAGTCTTAGGATGATAAAGTTTAGATGACTTAAACAACTACAATTGTAGAATTTGAATAAGACTGTGATATGGGTGAGGTGTTTCAACCAATAGGAAGACAGGAAAAAATGGAAGGCACCAATAGGGAATGAGGAAGAGGTGTGGTAGGATTTGGAGTCTTAGGGTGATAAAGTTTAGATGACTTAAACAACTATGATTGCAAAATTCGAATAAAACTGGAATATGGGTGAGGTGTTTCAACCAATAGGAAGACAAGAAAAAATGGAAGGCACCAATAGGGAGTGAGGAAGAGAGTGGGGCCAAGGAGGAGAGAGATATTTTATTATTTTAATTTTCAAAAAATAATTAAATGGGTCCCATTTAAAATTCCTAACTAGGCTTTCTTAGGCTCATGGAGCCCAATTAAACTTAATTAGATCCATTTAAGAACTACCCATATTAAATTTAAACAAAATAAAATTTTATTTAAATTTAATTAAATTAATTTCTCCAAAACTTTATTATTATTTTTATTTTTTCAAGATCATGCCACGGAATTAATAATTCAGCTCCATGCCTCCAATCACATCTTACAGTCATATAATTTTTTATCATCGGGTTTCCCACGGCCTCAATGCACATACTCATCACAAAATAAGGGTCTACAATGTGGATGAGGGTACCTTAACTATGGAGTTTGATGGAGAGACTGTCAAATTTAATATCTTTGATGCCAGAAAGTATCCTGCTGATAATCATTCTATTTTTTCTATTGATGTTGTTAATACATTTGTGCAGGATGTTTTTGAGTTAAGCATAGAGGATGAGTTAGAAAGAAAATCACATTTGCATGAATTAGAGGAAATTCGCCTTAAGGCTTATGAGAATTCTAGGATCTATAAAGAAAAGACAGAGGCATTCCATGACAAAATAAGGAAGTAATTTGTGATTGGACAAAAAGTTTTATTGTATAATTCCATATTGAAGCTGATGTCTGGTAAGTTGCGTTCTCGTTGGATTGGACCCTTTGTTGTTACTAATGTGTTTCCTTGTGGTGCAGTTGAAATTCAAAGTTTAGGAACTAACAAAGTATTCAAGGTCAACGGTCATGAACTCAAGTCATTTTATGAGGGGTTTCAGGAGCATTCAGTGGATTAAGGAGCTTTGTCATGTTGAGCTAACGACGTTAAACAAAGGCGCTACTTGGGAGGTAACCCATGGGTGGCTTGTTAGCCATAATCAGATTTGTTTTCTTTCCCTTATTCTATTTTATTTTTTAGCATTTTTTTTCTTTTCTTTTGCATTTGGGCTTTACATTAGGGACAATGTAAGTTTTAAGTGTGGGAGAGGAGAAATTTGTTACTGCAATCTTTTTGAAAAAAAAAATTAAAAAAAATAATTAGAAAATAAAAATAAAAATAAAATAAAAGAAAATTTGTTCTTATAAGTTTGATTCATGATTCTATATTAACTCTCGGAGAGAAGTGCTTTATCCTTGAAATGAATTTTCTATTTTTGATTGAATTTTTGAAATTTTAGGCAAGGTAATAGTAACTTTAATGATGGATTTTCCTTCTTCTCCATACCATAAAGCAATTTTTTTTCCTGCATAAATCATTTAGGCTTGATTTAATGGTGAAATGATTAGTTATATGTGCTTTAAACTAATGTCATGTATATTTCAGAACTTTGTTTAATCTATTAAGGCACTTTATAGTATGTAGATGCATAAATTGGAGGGAAATAAAAGGTTGAACTTGAAATTGCTCTGCTATTTTAGTTAAGCAAACTAACCAAGGGTCTTCATGAACCCCATGTCGATTCTCAGGCCAAAAGCTAGCTAAGATATGAGCAAGGTACTTTTCTGAAGGTGACGATTGAAAAAAAAAAAGTAGTACTGTAACAAAAGAGAAGTACCAAATTCAAAAAAAAAAGTCATTTCTATCTCCCCTAATATTTGCAAAGAGCTATAATTGTTGTGCCTTAATAAATTAGCCTTGTGTTTTGGTGTGTATTGATTTAAAATTTTATGGAACTTTAATTGTGTGAGCTTAATTGATTTCAAGCCTTTTGTTTTGTGTTGGAAAATTGTTGATATATTGGTATGGTATTGATGGAATTTGTTGTGATGGTTATTACCTTACTTGCCTCTTCTTTCAAACTTTTAATCTTTTGTTAGAAAATGTTGTGATAGGGTGAAGTTAAACAACTACAATTGTAGAATTCGAATAAGACTGTGATATGGGTGAGGTGTTTCAACCAATAGGAAGATAGGAAAAAATGGAAGGCACCAATAGGGAATGAGGAAGAGGTGTGGTAGGATTTGGAATCTTAGGGTGATAAAGTTTAGATGACTTAAACAACTATGATTGCAGAATTCGAACAAGACTGGGATATGGGTGAGGTGTTTCAACCAATAGGAAGACAGGAAAAAATGGAAGGCACTAATAGGGAGTGAGGAAGAGAGTGGGGCCAAGGAGGAGAGAGATATTTTATTATTTTAATTTTCAGAAAATAATTAAATGGGTCCCATTTAAAATTCCTAACTAGGCTTTCTTAGGCTCATGGAGCCCAATTAAACTTAATTAGATCCATTTAAAAACTACCCATATTAAATTTAAACAAAATAAAATTTTATTTAAATTTAATTAAATTAATTTCTCCAAAACTTTATTATTATTTTTATTTTTTCAAGATCATACCACGGAATTAATAATTCAGCTCCATGCCTCCAATCACATCTTACAGTCATATAATTTTTCATCATCGTGTTTCCCACGGCCTCAATGCACATACTCATCACAAAATAAGGATCTACAGTTTGCCCCCCACTTTGGCGAAAGTTGAAATCAATGCGAAAGCACTGCTCAAGTTTCGTCAAAGTGAAACTCAAATTTCTAATAACTATGAAACATTGGCTATGAGGATCAAGTATATCTTGCTCGGTCGACATACTCTATGTTATGAGACTAGCTACGGTCTCATAACAGTAATAACTGTGTCATGTGAAAAATGAGTATATCTTGCTCTGTCGATACACTCTGCGTTATAAGACTAGCTACGGTCTCATAACAGTGATAACTGTGTCATGTGAAAATTGAGTGCATCTTGCTCTGTCGATACACTCTGTGTCATGAGACTAGCTACGGTCTCATGACAATGGCAACTGTGTGATTTGAAATGTTGTGGATTCGTATTTAGGACCGCAGTCCTAAACTACCTACGTATCCTCCTCATTATCCTGAGGAAGAATCAGACCCACTCGTAGTTCGACACTTGAAACTGTGGTGATGCATGTTCTTCTACGCCTTACACACCTACAGGTGACATGTTAATGCGTGTTCTTCTACGCCTTACACAACTATGCCATATGCCCTAAACAGTGTCTAAGGACTTACCAAAAAATATCTGTCATGAAATGTTGTGGGTTCGTATTTAGGACCGCGGTCCTAAACTACCTACGTATCCCCCTCGCTATCCTGAGGAAGAATCAGACCCCCTCGTAGTTCGACAATTGAAACTGTGGTGATGCATGTTATTCTACGCCTTACACACCCACAGGTGAAATATTGATGCACGTTCTTCTATGCCTTACACAACTATGTCATATGCCCTAAACAACGTCTAAGGACTTACCAAAAAATATCTGTCATGATTTGAAAAATTTAGAATGATTGGGTCTCAAAATTCTCTCTGATTTTTATGTTTCCTGTATGCTACTTCCTATCATGGGCATGCTGATTTTACTAAAGATTCTAAAAAAAAAAACTTAGTCCTCTGGGGGATCTCTTTTTACAAAAACTTTCTTATTGCCTAAAAAGTTTTTTAGAAGAATTGTTCACCAAAAAAGACTTCCTTAAGGTCACAATACAATTTCTCTCTGATTTTTCTTTTTTTCTTCTCTCCCCCCATGGTTTCTATCTTGACTCATTTCTCTTTCATGAACTCCATTCTCTATGCCCTAACTTTTGCCTGAAATGTCCTTTTGGATTTTCATCTCAGCGGGCTTGCTCTAACTTTTGCCTAAGCAGCCCTTTCGAGTTTTCCACCTAGCAAGCTCCACTTTTTTTTTTTAGAAGGCATAGATTAAATCAAAACAATGCAGTTCAATTACTTAATCATTTGATGTATCCCTCAAGGCACAAACATTCGCGATCATAATTAAATAAAATCCTTTCCTAGTTAATGCAATAAAAAAAATTCTTTATTTATTCAGGTACACCATTACTCCCTCTTACATTAGGTTTTGCCAAATTTCTAACCTTCCAAAGTTAGAAATAAGCTTTATAACCTGCTGAATGACCTTTTCAGGTTTTCCATCCAGATCTTCTCTCATCTCTCCTTTTTCCTAGACCGCCTTTCGCAAGTTTTCAATCTAGTATTTTTTTTTTTGACCCTTACTTTTGCCTAGACCGTCTTTTGTAAGTTTACAGCCTAGCGGGCCTATCTCACACAAAGTACTGTTTGAGCTTGTCTAAGTTGACTGGTTCTTGAAATTCATTCCCATCCAGGTCTGATATTCTTACAAAGACCTCGACAAGATCTTTTTGACTATGTATGGACCATCCCAATTTGGCTTGAACTTTCCTCTTGGATCAAAAGGGATAGGCCGAGCTTGTTTCAAAACCATGTCTCCCTCTTTGATCTTTCTTGGCTTCAACTTCTTATTAAAGGCCCTTGCTATCTTTCTTTGATAAGCCTGCATATGATACAAGGCTCGCATCCTCTTCTCATCAATCAGAGCTAGTTCTTCATATCTTTTCTGGGCCCACTCATTTTCCGGAATCTTAGCTTCTAGTATCACTCTCAAGGATTTGACCTCTAACTCAATAGGTAGCACTGCTTCAGTCCCATACACTAAAGAGAATGGAGTTGCCCCTGTGGATGTTCTTGTAGTAGTGCGATAATCCCAAAGAGCATAAGGGAGCTTCTCAGGCCAATCCTTATAGGTTTCAACCATTTTTCTCAAAAAGGTTTTCACATTCTTATTTGCTGCTTCTACTGCTCCATTAGTCTGTGGCCTGTACGGTGAAGACTTGTGATGCTTAATCTTGAATTCGGTAATTAATTCTAAGAAATCACCTTTGAACTGGCTGCCGTTATCTGATACTATCTCATGGGGTACCCCAAACCTGCAAATCAAGTTCTTTCGCACAAACTTACTTATCTGCTTGGCCCCTACTACTTTATAAGATTCAGCTTCAACCCACTTGGTGAAATAGTCAATTGCCACAATGATAAATCTATGGCCATTAGAAGCCGTGGGAGAAATCTTCCCAATAATGTCTATGCCCCATATTGAGAATGGCCACGGTGAAGTCATACTGTAGAGTTCACTGGACGGTAGGTGATTCAAATTTCCATGAATTTGGCACTCATGGCATCTTTTCACAAATTTAGCGCAGTCAGTATCCATGGTAGACCAGTAATAGCCCAATCTTAAAATTTTGCCCGCTAATACCCTTCCGTTCATGTGAGGACCACACACTCCTGCATGTACTTCCTCCATTATCTGCTCAGACTGCTTTTTTGTCACACACAAGAGCAATAGTCCTTCGAAGAACCTTTTGTAGAGTTGCCCCCCAGCCAAAGTGAACTGAGTGGCTAATCTACGAATTGTAGCTCTATCCCTACTATTGGTATTTGTGGGTATTCTCTTACCTCTAAATATCTTCTTATGTCCTCATACCATTTCATCTCATCTTCTAGATCTAAATGTGCTATTATTAACCCTTCATAGCATGGGATTCTACTCTTCATCAGGATAACTGGCTGGGTCAACTTCTGATCACCCTTCTCCCATAAGGATGCCAGCGTGGCTAGAGCATCAGCCATCTGGTTCTGAGCTCTAGGCATGTGCTTCATTGTCACTTCCTCAAAGCTAAATAATAGTTTCTTAGCATACTCCAGGTATGGCCTCAACTTTTCTTCTTTCAATTCCCATTCACCTTTAATATGGGAAACTACTAGCATTGAATCTCCAAACATCTCCACTTTTTTAGCCCCAACAGCTATTAATGCCTCTAGGCCACAAATGCAAGCCTCATATTCTGCAATATTATTAGTGGTTGGGAAACATAGCCTTTTTGACATTAACAATTGTTCTCCATTCGGTGCTTCCAAAACTACCCCTATACCGGCTCCGCTTTTATTCATGGCCCCATCAAAGTACATTTTCCATGGCTAGACCTCTACTAGCTTGAGACTCTCATCCGGGAAGGCTGTTTCGACTTCTTCCTCTTCATTAACTGGATTTTCAGAAAGAAATTCGGCCACTACACGCCCTATGATAGTTTTTCGAGTCTCATACACAATATCAAATTCAGACAGTAGGACCAACCATTTGGCCAATTTTCCAACTGGCGTCGGTACTTCAAATAGGTACTTTAAAGGATCCATCCGGGATACTACAATAACTCGATGGGTCTGAAAGTAGTGCCTTAACTTCTTAGTTGCCCATACTACAGCAAGACAGGTTTTTTCTATTAGTGAATAATTCTCCTCATAAACAAGGAGTTTCTTACTAATGTAATAGATGGCTCTCTCCAGATTCTCTACTTCTTGTGCCAACATTGCCCCCAGGGCCATGTTTTCCACTGATAGGTAGAGGATTAGAGGGATGTCAGGGATGGGTGGTGAAAAAATTGGTGGATTGCTCAGGTACTACTTTATCTTTTTAAATGCCTCTTGACATTGCTCATTCCACACCACTGGCTGATTCTTTCTTAGTAGCTTAAAAATTGGTTCACAGGTAGTTGTGAGCCTAGCTATGAACCTACTGATGTACTGTAATTTTCCTAAGAAACCTCTAATCTCTTTTTCTATTCTCGGGGCTGGCATCTCCTGGATTGCCTTCACCTTATCTGGGTCAACCTCAATCCCTTTTCTACTAATCAGATGCCCTAACAGCTTGCCTGAAGTGACCCCAAACACACACTTGCTAGGGTTCAGTCTCAATTTATACTTGATGACCCTCTGAAAGAACTTCTCTAATGCCTCAAAATGTCTCTCCCTAATTGGGGATTTTACTACCATGTCATCCACATGTACTTCAACTTCTTTGTGCATCATGTCATGAAATAACATAGTAGCCATTCTCTGATAAGTCGCACCAGCATTTTTTAGCCCAAAAGGCATGACCTTATAACAATAAGTCCCCCATTCAGTGATAAAAGCTGTCTTTGCTTTATCTATCAAATCCATGAGAATCTGATTATATCCCGAAAAACCATCCATGAAAGAGTACATGGCCATGCAAGCAGCACTGTCAATAAACACATCGATGTGAGGCAATGGGAAATCATCCTTAGGAGTAGCCTTATTCAGGTCCCTATAATCTACACACATCCGAACTCGCCCATCCTTCTTGGGGACTGGCACAATGTTGGCTAACCACTCAGGATACTCAATTACTTCAATGAAATCAGCCTCAATGAGCTTTTTCACCTCTTGAGCTATCTTTTCTTCCCATTCTGGCCTAAGCCGACGCTTCTTTTGTTTTACTGGCCTCATGTTAGGGTCTGTGGGGATCTTGTGTTGTACTATGTCTCGATCAATTCCCGGCATATCTTTATAAGACCAGGCAAATGCTTCTTGGTACTTTATTAATAGGGCTATAAATTTATCTCTTTCTTTTTGGGTTAAATCTCCAGCTAACTTAATGTCTTTAGGATCATCTGGTGTACCCAAATTAATAGAGATTGATTTTAATGCATTAACAGAAACAGATTCTAAATGATTATGAATGCCATGCGTGTAGCCATTAGGATGAACATCAAACAAGTAAGCAAAAGGACTAGTCATATTATTTAACTTTGCCTCAAAATCGTCATCAAGTACATCAGAAATAACAATATCAGTATCACTACTGTGACCATTACAAAAGACAGACTCAAACTTAGGGGTGTAGGTCCAAGTGCTTGGCTTCCATGCAGACCTTAACTTGATGGCACTGACCTCTTGTTCTAATTCCTCAACATGCGGCAGCTCTTGGTCATCAGTCCATGCAATTGCGCCCTCCCTGATAAACTTGGTGGGCTTAAGTCCCTCTTTATCTTCAGTTGGCTGATAGCCCAACCCATATCTAGTGATCTGCCCTTTTATTTCTGGAAAAGTCACTAAGCCATTAGCTCGTTTTCCCAGACCCATGCCAGGAAAAAACTTCATCTCTTTCATCATAGTGGCCACCCTGGGGTCCATCCAGTCTCCATAGATCCCAGCAACTTGGAAACCAGACAATAGTGGTACCGAACCATCCACTTGCAGCATAGCTACTTGCCCATCTCTTTCAGCATTGACGGTGATTATACCATCTTGGTGCGGGATCTTGATCTTTTGGTGGAGTGTAGAGGGGACTCCACCTAAGGGATGGAACCAGATTCTACCCAATAGTAAGGAGAATGTCATGGGGATGTCTAGCACAATGAACTCAACTTCAATTTCTATAGGCCCCACCTTAACCATAGTCTTGAATACCCCTATCACGTTTCTTTTTGAATCATCATAGGCCCTGATAACCAGATCAGAACCAGTTAGTTCCGACATAGAAATTCCTAATTTTGGCAAAATCTTCAGAGGGCATACGTTGATGGCTGACCCATCATCTATCATCACACAAGGCACTTTCCACCCTCCAACCTCAGCGGTCACAAACAGAGCCCTGCTATGGTTTCTCCCCTCAGCTGGGAGATCATGATCAGAGAAAGTAATATGACCCCCATCTTCTATAAGCACAACTTTGGCAATCTCTTCTGGAGTTATCTCTGTGGAGACCTTGAGTACACTCAGGGCCTTGGTCAGTGCAGTTCTGTGTTTTTCTGATGCCAATAGCAATTCCCAGACCGTTACGCTAGCCTGAGTCCTTTTCAATTGCCTAAGGAACTGATCATCCTCTTCATCTGTGTCCTCTTCAGCCAACACCTTGGCTTTCCCTCTCACGTTGTCCTTCTCCATGGGTGGATCAGGATAATATCTATCACTCTTGGTCATGTGGCTCACCCTACTCTTTTCCTCTCCGTCAGAGTCAACCCAAACATCTAACAAACCTTCCTCATCACTGGAACTATCCCAAATATCAATTGCCATTACAGATCGAGGTTCATCAAGCTTTTGGATAGGTTGGATAAGGTTGAGAATTTGGTCAGGATTAATTGAGGTGGTGGAAATCATGTAAAGTCCTGGTGGTGGTGGAACATTATGGTTGGGCATTGGGTTGGTGCGTGTGTTGGGTCGATTTTCTGGGTCAGCTATTTTCTTAGCATCGATCAGGTCCTGAACTTCGTGTTTTAGCCGAAAACATCTATCAGTGTCATGGCCATGAGTTTGATGGAATTGGCAATATAGGTTAGCATTGTAATTGGGTGGCAGTGGGTTTGGTGGTGGTCTAGGTGCCAAGGGTTGGAGGAGACCCCGAGCTTTGAGTCGCTCGAAGACTTTAGATAGAGGTTGGTTGAATTGAGAGAACTTTCTAGGGGTGCAGGACACGGTTTGAACCTCAATGACTTTGTTTTCCCCAGTAATGTTGCCAGCTGACTGGTATCCTCCCCTCTTGGGCTGATAACTCTTCTTTTCATTATTCAATACATCCTCCACTAATACCCCAGCATCATATAGCTGTTCAAAGGTAGCCAAGGGATAATAACAAAGTTTCTCATAATAACTAGGCTGCAGACTTTTCACTACCAATCGCACTTGATCCTTTTCAGCAGGCCTATTGGTCATCTTCATGGCCTTTTTCCTCCATCTCAATAGATACTCTGAAAAGGTTTCATTTGGTTTTTGCCTAGTGGTCTCTAAGTCTCTCAGGGTAACATCTAAAGCTGTATTATAGGAGTATTGTTGCACAAATCTCCTAACTAGCTCCTCCCAATCTTTTCTCACAGTGGCTTCTAGCCCATGATACCATGAAGATGCAACCCCTTCTAGTGACATAGAAAAGAATTGAGTGACTTGGTTCTTAGTCAAACCAGTTGTTTTCATGACTATAAGATAAGACCTGAGGTGGGTTTTTGGGTCACCAGTACCATCGAATTTAGCCAAATCAAGCATATTGAATTTTTCAGGTAGATTTCCATGCAACTGGATGTCAAAGTCATCTGCATCTAACAGCCCCATTCCCGTAAATTCAGCTTGCTTTTTCACACTGGCCTGAAGTTTTTCCATCATCTCAGTAACAACTCTAATCTCCTCACTTGTCCCCTTTTCTTTCTTTTTGGCCTTGTCTTGGAGATAGTCTTCTTCATCCCAAACGTCATCAAAGGCCTTCTTTTTACTAGTCTCTTCTTCAGGCCTTTTCACCTGAATATCACTAGGCCCACCCATCTCTAACTTCTTCTCAAAGTTGGCTAGGATTTTTCCTTCAAGCTCAGCCATCTTGGCATTCAAAGCTTCTTCAAGCATCTGTCTAAACATGACCTTAGTGTCTTCCATTTTAGCTTGTGCAGGTGTAACTCTTACTAATCTCTTTCCCTCCCTAACCCAAGTGACCTGATTAGAAGTCTTCTTGATGTGTTCTAAAGCTATGTTTACTACAAGAGAAAAAAAATACAAGGTTTTAACATCTTATGCTATGTACAAATGCAATGCATGAATGCATGAATATGCACTTTCATTTTTACCTTTGCCTTTACAAAGCCAAAACCGAACCGTACTAATACGACCAAAACTGAACCAAAATCGAACTGTATAAACCGAACTAAAATCGGACCAAAGACTAAATGATAAACTGAAAAGAATGTCTCCAGAACTGAATCTTTGCCCCCTTATACCTTCAACTCTCACGTGTAGGGTAAGAAAAAATTCTATCCTAGGCTATGGTACACTGGGCACACCAACAGGGGGTGGTCCAGGACGATCCTTCCCTAACAAACAAAGGATTTATATCCTTAAAGTTTAACCATAAGTAAGCATCCTCTTGCTTAACATGGGTTTTGAAATGGACTTGGGCCTATACACACATTAGGTTTTTGCATAGGCCTAGGTTCATCTCAACTACCTCTAGAACTTATGGTTTAAATAGTAAGGTTATAAATCCAGTACAACAAAAATCTACGGGGTACCTAGGGTTGAAATCTATGGCTCATGGGCTTCATTGGGTAGGAAAAGGGTCACCCATGCGAGAGCTTGTCCATTAAGCACAACGGCCGGAGCTGTGGCTCTTTTATATACTCGAAGGTACGGGCATGGGGTGCTAGCATTCACCAATTCGTCATAGCTCGAGTAGAACCATGGTCTCCTTGGCTAGTATTAACGAGGCTAAAAGGGTAAGGGTGATCCGTGTGATAGTGTAGTGCAATGCAAAAAGTTTAACAAAGGAATAATATTAGACTAATAGAAACATGTTGGAGTAACTATCCATTTAGTCCCCAGTGGAGTCGCCAAATTGTGGGGGTGGGGCATGAGGTGAAATATCATCCATTAGAATTATATAAAATGCACCAGGTAATGCCCAAGAAAGATGGTGGAGTCACAATGGTCTCACTTAAGTACCACCTCCTTAGACAGCATTTCCTAGACATGCACTTCATACAATCCTAATAGAATCAAACCACTAGTAAGTACCGTCTTCCCATAACACTACCACGGTACTAAGGATTTATGCCACGAAGGCATAGATAGACAGGAGTCGCAACCTGGGTAATAACCGGGACATATTCAGTGTTTCTTTCGAGGGTCATGGATGGCAACTTACTCCTTGCAGAGTTTCCACAACCGTCATTACCATAGCCCAATGTCTAGGTTCGGGATAGTGGGTGCGTAAGGGAAAGGTGTTAGGCACCCCTTACGCCTGGTCTAACCTCGTTAATTCGAGTACCAGTCCTCTACCAATGTTTCTAGAAGTCTTGTTTATTATTCCTTTATTAAACTTTATCCTAAAAAATGCAATTCTAATCCTACACACGCAAGTAATTCACAAAAAGGGTTATTGTTTACACACAATTTTCATGCACAAGTAATTCCTATCTATGGGGTTGCTAATTATTTAAATGATATTTACCAGATGACTAAAATTAATTTATTATTGGGAATTTAATTTACAAACAAATTCAATTTCAAATAACCCTATGTTTCTATTTAACCTAAATAATTAATTTTCACCAAGTTACCCTAAGGATAATTGAACTAAGTTAATTATGTACATGTGTAATTTATTCTAATATCACATAAGTCCCAAACAATCACAACCTAATAAAGATTTCTAACATGTAAATTTATTTTACAATTATCAAGTATTAAATTAAATTTATTTTACATGCCAATATTAGTTTAATTTACAAACAAGATTAATTTTAATTTACAAAGTATTTATTTAAATTAATTACATACAAAAGTCAGTTAAATTAAAAACAAAGTTAATTTTAATTTACCAAATGAAAGTTCTATTATTACTACAATTTCATGCCAATGGTTATTCGAGAAGTTTAGAGCTACTTACTTGTTGGTAAATGCAGTTGCCATTGGGGCAAGCTACCCTTAAAAAAGGGTCTTCTCTTCTAGTATGGCAATGATATCCCCGGCTTACTCCCGTTTAGCTCCATATAAGCTCCGCGCAAATGCCCTCTTTGGTACTTGCCTTAGGGCTACTTACCAATTTTGTTTGTAATAAAAAGTAAAGAAAATAAAGAAAAATAATAAAAGTACGAGAGACAGAAACTAAACATGTACAGAGTTGTGTATCCCCCTCAAATTAAACATGATTACATGATCTATATGAACATATAAAATAAATTGAAGACAAAGAGCATAGAATTAAAATATTGCGTGGCATAGATCTTGAAAAGAAAACAATAAAAACTGGCCTTCCAGAAATCTTGTATGAAAATCTTCTTGAAGAGAAAAAAAATAAGGAAGAACTAAAAGAGTCTTAAATATCTCTAAATTTCTTATAGCTCTGAATTTTCTCTTCCTCTTTCCTCCCCTCCTCCTCTTCTTCCCTTCTCTAGTAGGGTATTTATAGGGTTTTGGGAGAGAGGTGTGATAGGGTTTGAAGTCTTAGGATGATAAAGTTTAGATGACTTAAACAACTACAATTGTAGAATTCAAATAAGACTGTGATATGGGTGAGGTGTTTCAACCAATAGGAAGACAGGAAAAAATGGAAGGCACCAATAGGGAATAAGGAAGAGGTGTGGTAGGATTTGGAGTCTTAGGGTGATAAAGTTTAGATGACTTAAACAACTATGATTGCAGAATTCGAATAAGACTGGGATATGGGTGTGGTGTTTCAACCAATAGGAAGACAGGAAAAAATGGAAGGCACCAATAGAGAGTGAGGAAGAGAGTGGGGCCAAGGAGGAGAGAGATATTTTATTATTTTAATTTTCAAAAAATAATTAAATGGGTCCCATTTAAAATTCCTAACTAGGCTTTCTTAGGCTCATGGAGCCCAATTAAACTTAATTAGATCCATTTAAGAACTACCCATATTAAATTTAAATAAAATAAAATTTTATTTAAATTTAATTAAATTAATTTCTCCAAAACTTTATTATTATTTTTATTTTTTCAAGATCATGCCTCGGAATTAATAATTCAGCTCCATGCCTCCAATCACATCTTACAGTCATATAATTTTTTATCATCGGGTTTCCCACGGCCTCAATGCACATACTCATCACAAAATAAGGGTCTACAATGTGGATGAGGGTACCTTAACTATGGAGTTTGATGGAGAGACTGTCAAATTTAATATCTTTGATGCCAGAAAGTATCCTGCTGATAATCATTCTATTTTTTCTATTGATGTTGTTAATACATTTGTGCAGGATGTTTTTGAGTTAAGCATAGAGGATGAGTTAGAAAGAAAATCACATTTGCATGAATTAGAGGAAATTCGCCTTAAGGCTTATGAGAATTCTAGGATCTATAAAGAAAAGACAGAGGCATTCCATGACAAAATAAGGAAGTAATTTGTGATTGGACAAAAAGTTTTATTGTATAATTCCATATTGAAGCTGATGTCTGGTAAGTTGCGTTCTCGTTGGATTGGACCCTTTGTTGTTACTAATGTGTTTCCTTGTGGTGTAGTTGAAATTCAAAGTTTAGGAACTAACAAAGTATTCAAGGTCAACGGTCATGAACTCAAGTCATTTTATGAGGGGTTTCAGGAGCATTTAGTGGATTAAGGAGCTTTGTCATGTTGAGCTAACGACGTTAAACAAAGGCGCTACTTGGGAGGTAACCCATGGGTGGCTTGTTAGCCATAATCAGATTTGTTTTCTTTCCCTTATTCTATTTTATTTTTTAGCATTTTTTTTTCTTTTCTTTTGCATTTGGGCTTTACATTGGGGACAATGTAAGTTTTAAGTGTGGGAGAGGAGAAATTTGTTACTGCAATCTTTTTGAAAAAAAAAATTAAAAAAAATAATTAAAAAAATAAAAATAAAAATAAAATAAAAGAAAATTTGTTCTTATAAGCTTGATTCATGATTCTATATTAACTCTCGGAGAGAAGTGCTTTGTCCTTGAAATGAATTTTCTATTTTTGATTGAATTTTTGAAATTTTAGGCAAGGTAATAGTAACTTTAATGATGGATTTTCCTTCTTCTCCATACCATAAAGCAATTTTTTTTCCTGCATAAATCATTTAGGCTTGATTTAATGGTGAAATGATTAGTTATATGTGCTTTAAACTAATGTCATGTATATTTCAGAACTTTGTTTAATCTATTAAGGCACTTTATAGTATGCAGATGCATAAATTGGAGGGAAATAAAAGGTTGAACTTGAAATTGCTCTGCTATTTTAGTTAAGCAAACTAACCAAGGGTCTTCATGAACCCCATGTCGATTCTCAGGCCAAAAGCTAGCTAAGATATGAGCAAGGTACTTTTCTGAAGGTGACGGTTGAAAAAAAAAAAAAGTAGTACTGTGACAAAAGAGAAGTACCAAATTCAAAAAAAAAAAGTCATTTCTATCTCCCCTAATATTTGCAAAGAGCTATAATTGTTGTGCCTTAATAAATTAGCCTTGTGTTTTGGTGTGTATTGATTTAAAATTTAATGGAACTTTAATTGTGTGAGTTTAATTGATTTCAAGCCTTTTGTTTTGTGTTGGAAAATTGTTGATACATTGGTATGGTATTGATGGAATTTGTTGTGATGGTTATTACCTTACTTGCCTCTTCTTTCAAACTTTTAATCTTTTGTTAGAAAATGTTGTGATAGGGTGAAGTTAAGAAACTTCTAAGTGGAGTTGATTGAGAGTTTAAGTCATGCTTGAGGACAAGCATGAAATAAGTGTGGGGAATTTGATAAGTGCATAATTTATTAATTTTACTCCCATCGTATTTAGTGTTTTTAGTGTGTTTTTATGTTTAATTCAGTTAGTTAAAATATAATTATCATTTAGGCATATTTTTATATAGTTGTGGAATAATTGTGCTAAATGGAGAAATTTTTAGCATTTGACCTTTGCTGTATTTTTCAGGTGTTTCTAAAGTTATGGGTCTCCAAATTGAGTGCTGTTTAATCCATTGAAAAGCTAAGGGAGAGCACTTTAAAAGATAAATAGGGATCAAAGCCCAAATCAGTCTCCAAGGTTGACGAAATGAGCTATGGATCTATTGCAAAAGCCCAGATTTGATGTGTCACGAGCAGTTTCCGTATTTATTTTGTATCTGGAGTTTCAGACGTCCAAATGAAGCAAGCCCAAGCCCAATTGAACCTTAAGAGCCACCTCTACAACTTCTATGAGGGGCTGGATGTGAGATGAGGCCATTTTAATTGTCAAAAACGGCAATGAAGTTGTCACTATGGGTTGGATAGTCTGTCTGAACTAGTCCTAGTTTTTGGGCCATAACTTGGGCTGTCAACCTCGGATTTGGGCGAATTAGTACCGTTTGAAAAGCTAAGAAATAGGGCTACAACTTTCATGAAGAGGGCAGAGGCAGATTCAGAAGGAAAGTCGTTGAAAATCGGCCTTGACTCTAGAGACATGAATGCAGGCTGAAAATCTGCCTTTTGAATTTCAAAACTTTTCCTAGTTTGGTTCCTATATTTGGGATTAGGTTTTTTGTTATAAATACGTCTTTGGGCAGCAGCTAAGGCATCCCAATTCAGACCTTCGTTCTCCATTATTCCTTTTAGATTTCTTCTTTATTTTTTCTTTATTTTTCTGTAAGCCATAAACATGAGTGGCTAAGTTTTTAATTCAGTTCAAGGGATTCAAGTTTTTTTGCTTGATTTGTGAGACCAGATTCTTAATTTAATTTATATCTTTTTGAATATCTATTGTTTTCTTATTTAATTATTTTTGATCTGTTGAATGATTTGCTAAAAAAGCATATTAGTTAATTGTTTGATTTGATCAATTGCTAGTTCATCTTCATAATTTGTAATTGTTGTGTAAGATTGAACATGAGTAGTAATTAGGTTTTATTGATTATGATCACAGTTTTCAATAATAACCTAAGGAAATAATAGGGTGAATTAAATGATTTATGCTTCATAAATTATTGTTCAGCTTAACTACTTCCTTTTCTTAAAGCAGTAATTAATTTGATGAGGATTACTTAATACTAACTCAGTTAATAATTAGAGTCAATAAAAGTGCTGGGCTCGAACTGATGAGTATAGAGAAGTCAGGGGTTTACCTCCCTGTTTGGTAAATCTACGTTAAGTATTCAATAAGAGATAATTGTATTTCTTTTGTCTATGATCAAATCAATGCATTTGAATGCGAATTACCTTGGACTGAAGTTTGTTTAATTTGATATTTTCATATTTAGTTCTTGAATTTCTGATTTATTTTGATTTTATGTTACAAACCCCCCCCCCCCCCCAATCTTTGTTTCTTTCATTACACACAAGTGCACGAAATTTAATAATTCAGTCTCTAGGGTTCGATCTGGATTTACCACTTGCTGCATAAAATATTTCATTACTGGTAATTTCAATTAATTTAATTTCTGATGGATTCGACACCCATCAATACAATTGTTAATCGGAATTGTTTTCCCTTCAATAATGAAATAAAGAAAAATTACTATTTAGTTCCTATATTTTAACAAAATTAACTGCTTAGTTCCTCATTTTAAAAAAATAACTATTTAGTCTATAAATTGTTTAATCTTTTGTTAACTTTTTTATTAGTCAAGTCGGTCAAAAGAAATAGAATAGTTGATTGCAATGACTATATAATTAATGGATTTAGAATTATGAAGACTAAATATATAGTTGTATTTTAAATTATAAGGACTGAATAGTTGAGTTAAAAAAATTTTGCTTTAAATTAATAAAAGGATTAAATAGTTCATAGACTAAAAAAATAAAGAAACTAAATAGTGTATTTTTTAAATAAAAAATAAATAATTAATTTTCTTAAAATATAAAATTACATAATAATTTTTCTTAAAATAAAAGAAGAACAAGAATAGAGAGGTTTTGATTTTGAGCTTGATTTTCTCATCAACAAAAAAATCAACAATTTTATGTTTCTAATTTTGGATGTTTTAGACGTTTTATTTTTAATTTCTTAACTGAAATAATAATAATAATAATAATAATAATAATAATAATAATAATAATAATAATAATAATAAGAAGGAATTGAGATTTGAGCTGAAATTAAGAGCTAAAATTTACCCTTAAGCCTCAACAGTGCGTACCTTTTTTCAAAACTAGTGGAATACCCGTACTATGTACGGTAATATATATATATATATATATATTTAATTAAAAAAATTTTAATATTACTATTTAAAATATTAATATTTTAAAATATTAGCAATAAATTTTAATTAAATAAGTTAACAATTGCTTCAAATCAACGAACTTAATAGCCATAAGTTTTTTTTTTTTAATTGTCATAAATTATTCTTCATTTATAATAATAATAAAATATTTTAAAATAATAAAAATAAAATAAAATTAAAGTAAATTAAAATTTATTAAATGCATAAAAGGAAGAAAAAAACTTTTAAATATTAATTTTTCTTCAAAGCAAATATGAGCCTTAATTTTACTTCAATTGACTTTTCAAATTCAAAATTATGAACATAATAATATGTGATAATTATATTTAGTAATTATATAAAATTTATTTAAAAAATACAGAAAATACTTAATATTGATTTTTCTCTTTTAAAAATTTTAAAATTAATGGATAGAAATTACCTTTAATAATTCGACATGTTTAAAAGAAATTTAATCATTAATTTCTCATAAAAATTCAAAAATGCTTTATTCTAATTTAGAGCAGATATTTTAAAGAAAATTAAACTTTTAGTTGTAGTAATAATTAAATAATCATTATAATATTAGTTAAATTTTAAAATTAAATATCTTGAATTATCAAATTATTAGCAATTAAATACTAAATTTAATTACAGTAAATGTGTTCAAAAGTATTTAACTTTCCTTTAAATAACTACTATTGACTTTTTAAATTAAAATACAAGAAACTTGTAATGAATGACAATTATATTTAGTAATGAATATTTTTTCTATTATTTAAATTTAGAAGATCAAAATAATTTTAAAATTAATAATTTAAAAATAAAATTATATAATAATTATATATTACAACTATTTAAGAAATATAGAAAAATTGATATCAATAAATTTAATTAAAAATTGCTACTTGTTATAAATGTGACAAATTTAAAATCCTATCTATTTTTCAATTTGTTTTATAAAATTTGAAAAATCTCTTCATCAGAAAGTGAACATTAAATATACATAAATTAACATATTAACATATGTGTATTCATTGAGTATAATTAATAAATTAATATGATTAGCTCATAGTTTTTCTTATCTTTAATTAAATTAAGCTTTTCTAGACATTTATAATAATAATAATAATAGTAATAATAATAATAATAATAAAAATAATAGCTATTTATTATAATATTAAAATGTAATAATTATATAATTTGTAACTTACATAACATAATTAGGGAATTAATAACTTAATCATAATTTATAGAAAATTGTATCATTAATTAATTTTTATAAATAATAATAAAATAATATAACATAACATCATTAATATTAACTAAATTAATAATATTAATTATTTATTAATTTACTATAAAAAAATATAAAAAAATAATGAAAATTGAATATTAATATAAATTTATGGTTTACCATAACTATAAAAATAAATTTTTATTTTATTTCATTTTTTCATAATTCATTTTATATAGCATTCAATATATAATTAAAAATATGTCTTTATTAAATGAATACTAAAATAAGATAAATAAAAATAAAATAACATTAAAGTAAATTAAAAATTATTAAATATATAAAAGAGAGGGAGAAAAAAAGTAAAGTATTTAACTCCATGTAACTACTTTTATAGCATAATTTTAAATTATTTTATTAATTTTAAAATATATATAATTATTAAATTTTTATAATTAAATGAAATAATTAAAACTTTAAGAATTATTAAATGAGAAATTTATAAAATTATTAAAATACATCTAATATTTTTAATTATTTAACCATAAAAATTGTGATAATAACGGTAATAGTAAAAATAATTAATGATAATGGTAATGGTAATGGTAATAATTAATTATATTAATTATTATAATTATTAAATATAACATATATATATATATATATATATATATATATATATATATAATAAAGAGTTTTTCTTATATCTAATTAAATTGAGGTTTCTACATAATAATAATAATAATAATAATAATAATAATAATAATAATAATAATAATAATAATAATAATAGCTACTTACTACAATATTAAAGTGAAAACTAAGTAAATAATTTGTAACTTATATACACATAATTAGAGAATTAATAACTTAATCATAATTTTAAAAAATTGTATCATTAATTAATTTTTCTAAATGATAATAAAATAATATAACATAATTACTATTAACTAAAGTAATAATATTAATTATTTATTAATATACTATAAAAATATAAAAAAATGAAAATTTAATATTGATATAAATTTTCTATTTGCCATAACTATTAAAATAAAATTTTATTTTATTTCATTTTTCCATAATTCATTATATATATATATACACGCCATAATATAGTCCTTGATTCCTAATTTTAATTTAGAGCATATATTTTAAAAGAAATTAAACTTAATGAAAATTTTTATTATTAATTTCTAAAAAAAATTTAAATATCTCATGATTCTTAGTTCTAATTTTAAACATATATTTTAAAGAAAATTAAAACTAATTGTAGTAATTGATAATTTTTCATTATTTAAATTTGGAAAATCATATTAATTGATAATTATATTTAGAAAATTAGATTATATAATAATTATATATTACAACTATTTAGGAAATATAGATAAAATTTAATTTTGATCTTTTTTTTAAATAACCTTTAATAATTAGACATCTTTTAAAAAAAATTCAATTATTAATTTCTCACAAATATTCAAATATCATTGATTCTTGGTTCTAATTTAGAATAGATATTTTAAAGAAAATTAAATTTAATTAATATTATTAGGAAATATAAATGAAATTTAATGTTGACCTTTTGTTTTTTTAAAAAAAATTTAAATATATTTAAATTTAAAAGTTATATAATAATTATATATTTCAACTCTTTAGAAAAATACTGAAAAAATTAGGTCTCTAAGGCATAATTTTTTTTGTAGTTATCATTCTTTTCTTCTTCTCCTTCATTTTATTAGTGTTTTGCTTTAAAATGATAATCCCCCTTGTAATTCTTTCTGGATTTCCACTTCTTCTGCCACTCTTTATTATATTTTTGCTATATTTTTTTTTTCATTTAACTTGGTTATATTCGGTTCCGTGCTCTGTTTCTTGTTGGGATTGTTAATTTTCTACTTAATTTCTCTAAAAAGATAAATATTTCAACTTTATTTTCAAAGAATATAAGAAACTTTTCTTACTAAGAAGATTGTTTTTTGGGGGCTAGTTCTTTTGCAAGAATATAATCATTCTATTCTAATGCTAGTTAAACAAAAATTACATTTATTTATTTATTTTTAATACTATGAGAGGCATGTTTTATTTGTTGAGGTGAATCTTATGATGAATCTTCTTAGTGTGTGATTTTTAAATTTGATATTGTAGTGTTGATTTAATAATATGTTTGTGGTATAACCTCCAAATGAAAACACATGACATGCAATGACTTTTTTGCCTCACTTCAAGTCTAAAGAATCACTACAATTCACAAATGATAAAATTTGGATCAAAGAGAATAGAATATTATTTTCTTAATTTCTTGTACTCAATAAATTGAACTTTGATATTGATAAAAAAGAAAATATGTGTATTTAGGCATATTGAAATCCTTTTTATGTGTTTTTAGGCAATAAACAGTTAAATTTGGATTATAACTTAAAAATTAAATAAGGGGAACAAATTGCTATCAATAAAATTGATGAAAGAGATAAGGGAAAAAATTGCTAGCAATAAATTCAATTTAATATAGTTGGCATATGTGGAAAGGAGAAAATATTGCTAGCAATAAATTCAATTTAATATTGTCACTTGACGTTGCCACTTAGCATAGGAGAAAATTTAACTACTTTAAATATTGCCACGTAATATAAATATAATAATTTTAGAATTTTATGTGACAGCACCAGGGGAACACCACTTTGCTTTATATATATATATATATATATATATATATATATATATATATATATATATTCAATTAAAAGGATTTTAATATTACTTTAATATTACCATTTAAAATATTAAAATTCTAAAATATTAGCAATAAATTTTAATCAAATAAGATATAGATAATGTTAGCAATAAATGTCAGCACCAGAGGAAAATCAGTCTGCTTTATATATATATATATATATATATATATATATATATATATATATATATATATTTATTTATTTATTTATTTATTTTATAAAAATATAGACCAATTCTTTATTAGAAAGTGAAAATGCAACACATATAAAATAAGTATATGTTTTCATTAAGTAAAATTAATAAATTAGTTCAATTATATGTGTTGCATTTTCACTTTCTAATAAAGAATTGGTCTATATTTTTATAAAATAAATAAATACATATATATATTAATTACCAAGAATCTTGATCCTAATTTAGAGTAGATATTTTAAAGGAAATTAAATTTAATTAAAACTATTTATAAAATATAAATAAAATTTAATATTGACCTTTCTTTTTTAAAAAAAAATTGAAGATTAATTACCTTTAAAATTTCAATCATTAATTTCTCACAAGAATTCAAATATCCATTGATTCCTGATTTTAATTTAAAGCATATATTTTAAAGGAAATTATACCTAATGAAAATTTTTATTATTAATTTCTAAAAAAAATTTAAATATCTCTTGATTTTTAGTTCTAATTTTAATCAGACATTTTAAAGGAAATTAAATCTAATTATAGTAATTAATAATTTTTCATTATTTAAATTTGAAAGACCATATTAATTAAGAATTATATTTAGAAAATTAGATTATATAATAATTATATATTACAACAATTTAGAAAATATAGATAAAATTTAATTTTGATCTTTTTTTTAAATAACCTTTAATAAGTAGACATCTTTTAAAAAAAATTCAATTATTAATTTCTCACAAATATTCAAATATCTTTGATTCTTGGTTCTAATTTAGAATAGATATTTTAAAGAAAATTAAATTTAATTAAAACTATTTATGAAATATAAATGAAATTTAATGTTGACCTTTTATTTTTTTAAAAAAAATTTAAAGATATTTAAATTTAGAAGTTATATAATAATTATATATTTCAACTCTTTAGAAAAATACTGAAAATATTAGGTCTATAAGGTAGAGTTTTTTTTATAGTTACCATTCTTTTCTTCTTCTCCTTCATTTTATTAGTATTTTGCTTTAAAATGACAATTCCCTTTGTGATTCTTTCTGGATTCTCAATTCTTCTGCTACTCTTTATGGTAATTTTGCTATGTTTTTTTTTTTTTTTCATTTGACTTGGTTACACTCAATTCTGTGCTTTATTCTTGTTGAGATTGTTGATTTTCTACTTAATTTCTCTAACAAGAAAAATATTTTACTTCATTTTCAAAAAATATGGGAAACCTTCCTTATTAAGAAGATTATTTTTTTGGGGCTTATTTTTTTACAAAAACATGATCATTCTATTCTAATACTAGTTAAACAAAAATTACATTTATTTATTTATTTATTTTTAATACTATGAGAGACATATTTTATTTGTTGAGGTGAATCTTATGATGAATCTTCCTAGTGTTTGATTTGTAAATTTGAAATTGTAGTGCTGATCTAATAATATGTTTGTGGTACAACCTCTAAATGAAGACACATGGCTTGCAGTGATTTTTTTGCTTCATTCCAAGTCTAAAGAATCACTACAATTCATAAATGATAAAATTTGGATAAAAAAGAATAGAATATTATTTTCTTAATTTTTTATACTTAGGAAATTAAACTTTGATATTGATAAAAAAAATATATATATGTATTTAGGTATATCAAAGATCCTTTTTATGTGTATTTAGACAGTATAAAGTTAAATTTGAATTATAATTTAAAAATTAAATAATGAAAAAAAAATTGCTATCAATAAAATTGACAAATGAGGTAAGGGAAAAAATTGCTAGTAATAAATTCAATTTAATATAATTGACATATGTGAGAATAAAAAAATATTGCTAGTAATAAATTTAATTTAATATTATCACTCGGTGTTGTCACTTACCACAGTAAAAAATTTGACTATTTTAAATATTATCACGTGACATAAATATAATAATTTTAAAATTTTATGTGATGACACTAAGAGAACACATCTTGCTTTTTATATATATATATATATATATATATATATATATATATATATATTCATGATATAATATTTAATTTTATTTGATTAATTATTTCATCACCATGACGTGCACATGTACGCATTAATTATTGCATTATACTGGAGTTACTTTTTTTTTTTAATTAAGAAAGTAAATTCTACGCTATATTCTTATAATTGGATATTTTTGTAATCCTTTTATGGAAGTTATATATTTTATAAAATATGAAAATTAATTGAATAAAAAAATAATTAAATTGACATTTTCATGTTTTTCCAAATCTTAGTATATTGTGTAGTTTCGTTTCCTTTAATTAACAAAAATTAAAAATATTATTTTATATTATCACAAAAATAAATTAATTTAATTATTAATAAATATTGAATGCAATAATAAACTCAATTATATTTTAAAAAAATATTTAGATTTTATTTTTATAAAATATATTATTAAGAGATAATTATAAATCTCAAATATATTAATTTTTTTTGTGAACTATAAGATTCTCTCGCACATGAAAAAAAAAAAAAAAAAAGGGTTTGTAAATGGTAAGTTAAGTAGAAGTGGAAAAGGGAAAAACACGGGTGGACACAAGAATTTGGGAAAAGATAAGAAATTTGCGTCGAACGTGGTGGGGCCCAATGACTTTAATTGCAGAAAAGGTTGTGCTTGAACCGATTATCATATCTCCCAGATCTCAATATCAAAACTATTAAAGCAAAAGACAAGAGAGTCCTTTTTGTGTCTGAAGGCATGGTGGCCATCACAACCTTCGTCGCTTGTGATTTGTGACAGCTACTGCTCCACCTTTTCTTCTCTGTGGTTCTCCTTTCTCCTTCTTGGGCCCACTCTGCCCGACCAAGCTTCCCTTCACATATTTTTTCAGAATTAACCACTAAATCCTACCATCATCTGCTTGTCTTATATGCTATCAAGAAGCCACTCTTAATCTTTTATTCTTATTATTTTCTCATTGTCACTTGCATATAAATATCAGATAATATACTCTTAAAACTACGAATATTTTATATTTTAATATAATTACTTTTTATTATAATTTAAATTGAAAATTTTATAATCTTATAGACCAATCTAACACAATTAAATTAATATTATTAATGAATATTTTATAATTTACTCAAGAAAGGTGGCTTAGCGGTTAATGCACTCATTTTAAATTTTGAATTTCATTAATGACTATTGAAATTTCTCATGAATAGATGATATATAAATCTTATTATAAATTGTTTATGATCTGTAAATTCCCTCTAATTTTGAGAAAAGATATATCAAAAAAAAAAAAAATCACTAACTACTATTGAAATTACTTATAATAAGTCATACATAAGTTTTATGGTAAATTTCTGACGAGATGAGGCTCTCCTAGACTTTTAGATGGGATCTAAAAGAAATAAATATTTAAAATTTAGCATAAAGGGCACCCCAACAGTGTATCACCAAAGTCAAGGCCACTAAATTGTGTCCCAACGGCCAAAATAAAGTTTGATCTTCAAATTGTTGTTTTCGGTTTGAGCTTGTGTGGTGGCGAGATTGACTCTGACTCCCATTTGGCTTTTACATTTGCCTCAATTCATAAGCAGGGTCGATCCTCCATTCCTGGAGAATGTGTGCCATTGGGATCTGTGATCGAAAGCAAAGCGTCTTTTTCCCTTTGATTTGGAAATCGTTTTAATGAGATATCTAATGGATTACAGTAGCATTAGCATTCCAACACCATTTGAAATTTTGCCACTACGCCTAAAAGGTTAATGAAATTATTATTACACCTCTTTTGAATTTGACTTTGCAGCATCTACGACTAATTTTTATCCGAAAACTTTTGCAAGCACTAAGCATAATATATATACTCAATAAATCGAAAGTTAATAAATTATAATTTTAAATAAAATTTACCATAATTTTATATAATATAATATTTACAAATTAATTAAGTATATAAACCCTAAAATAACTTTTCCTTATTTTCCTTCTATTGAAATTAAATTTTTTATTTAGAGTGTATTTGTTTACATTTATTTAACGTAATAAAAATATTTTTAAAATATTTTTTAACAAAATCAAACTTTAATTAATAAGGAATTAAATTATTTAAAGCTCTTTTATTGCGGCCGATTCATGAAATTCTTTGTCTGACTCAGGCTCGTCCCTCCAGCAGCTCTGTCACTCTCTCAATATCCTCCTAAGTCAAGAAGAAGCTTATTGGAGGCAACGGTCCAAAGATTTTTGGCTTTGTTATGGTGACTTGAACACTCGCTATTTTCATGCTTCGACTTCTAAGAAGGCAGAAAAACAAGATTGTTAAGCTAAGTGTGATGATGGGTCTTGGGCTGAGGATGTAGATAGTATTCGATCAATTATATCATCTTTATTTCTATAGTTTGTTTTCTAGCTCTTCTCAGTCAATGGAAGCTGTGTTGAATTGTGTTGATCAAAAAGTAAACCCATATGATAATGAATTCCTTACTGCTCTTTCTCTCCTGATGAGATTCGCATTGCAACTTTCAGTATGCATCTAGATAAATCTCCTGGCCCAGATGGGTTAAATCCCAGTATCTTTCAAAAATTATGGCATATTATTAGCACCAATATGGTTTAGAGTTGTCAACTTGGCTTTCTTCAGGTATTCTTCCCAGCGCTTGCCATGATACTACTATTGTTTGATTCCTAAGATTGATAATCTTACAACGACTCGAGATCTTTGTCCCATTTCTCTTTGCAATGTAATTTATAAGATTATTTCAAAGACTCATTTGTCACGACCCAACCTATGGGCCGGACTAGCACTAGGACCTAGGCCAGCCTAAAGCTCCCGAGGCCCGTAGTAAGCCTAACTATTCTTCAACCCAACTCTAAGGCCCATTTGAGCCCAATTTTAAGAATTCAACCGGACAGAGTCCGGCCATAAAAATGGACTATTTAATGGGGAGTTTTTGACTCGCCCGATCTGTAAACACCATATATAATAAACTGGAGAGCTTAGCTCACCCTCCACATAATTAAATGTCATAAAAACAAATGGGAGCTCAGCTCCCTCATCCAATCCAACCATACATGCATTTAATAAGTTTACAGGTCCAACATGACAATTATATTACAGATCCAATCAAATAAATATTTCTAACACATGCGAAATTTTAGGAGTTAACAGAATTATAGAAACATTATTAGACGACTTGTGAAGAATAAAAGCAGGTTAACCATAATAATAATCCTCGTGTAGCCTTTAAAAATAAATGAACAGGAGTGAGCATTCGACTCAGAGAGTAAAATATCAATTTTAATCATAATCTCTATAGCTATCTAAAGCTAATGCACCCTGTAGAGTGAAATGCAATATCATCATAAATTTCATACAAATCATATTAAAAAGGCAATTTGGAGCACTCACACACCTGAGAGTGTCAAACAATACATATATGGGAGCTGATCCCCTATACAACCCTCTTAATCCAACCTATGCTAGCAAAGATCTCTAGTCGGACTTTCACTTAATAAACCAAATACGGGGTCCCAGCGAAGAACTCAAGCCGTGTCTACCTTGAAGGACCGGGTCCCAGTGAAGATTTCAAGCCGTGTCTACCCGTCCTATCCATATCCAACATTATACCACACACACGCCAACGCACGCACACTGCTCCAAATTACCACAAATAACATCCATGGCACTTTAATAGTTGTGAATGCAACATAAAACGTGCCTAGAGTTTAACTACCTAGATATATACATATAAGTGATGTATGGGCATGCTTGAACATATAATAATATCGAAATTACAATTAAAATTAATATTTTGCTCACAAACTTAATCGTAGTCACTGTGACGGTTGGGCGGAAGAGGAAGGCTGTCCCAGCTCACCTGACAATTTTATTACAATTATTTAGTATATTTGACTCAATACAAGCTAAGAAAAGACCAAAGATATCCTAAGTCGTGCCGAAAATCCGACAGAGTCTTCCCTATAACTAGGACCTACCCAACCTGCAAAAGGGCTCAAAACGCACTTCTATATCCACAAATCATACACTCACAACTCAATCACATCACACAGCTACTCCTGGGCCCATCCAAGCAGTCATTAATCACAATATGTAAAATTACAGTTTAGTCCTTATAATTGACCCTTTTGCAAAAACTACCCAAATAAGCTCTAAAAATTCTAAAACTTTGCCCTGCGGTCCTTAGCAATATTACTAAGCTAATGCAAAAGGAATCATAATTTTCTAAGCTACCATGAATATTTTATGGATTTTTAATCTAATTCAAGCACTAGACATTTAAGAAAAAGTAAGGTTTGGGTTTACCTATGCCGATTCTGACCTCGGGAACGCGCTCGGGACATCTAACAATGATGGGATAGCCAAAATCTCGACCCAATTCTGAGACTTTTTCGATAGCCTGTCTATCTGGCCAAAAATTCACAGACTCGGGCAACCTTCGAATTTCTGTGAATTGAAGGTACCTACACGAAGCCCACAACACAGGAGTTAGTACAAAATTTTTATCGAATTTTCTAAGCTCATTTAGTGCTCGAAAAAATACTACAAAGTTTTGTGGGACCCACCGAAAAACAGTGTCGAAAAATTTCGAAATTTATATTTCTGCAAAGCTCTCGACAAGTGGAGAGCTCTGGTACTCTCAGTTTTCTCGTGGGGTTCACGGTTTGCGAGAAATCTAGCCCAAAAATTAAAATGGGCTAAAACTTTTCGGACAAAAATTAGGTAAACCGCTCGATGGATTTTGGTGTTCTTGGTGTTTATGGAAAGCTCTCGAGGTGTAGATGAGGATTGACACAAGACCCGACCCAAACGGTGGCCGGATCGGCCAGATTTTGGTCGGGAAGCCGAAACGGCGTGCACGCGCAGGGGGAGCTTCGCGCATCATTTTTGGCCACTTGGAGTGTCAGCCGGCGGAGGAGAAGGGCTGGGGCGGCATGCCGGCTAGGTGGGGAGGCTGGGAGGCGGCGGCGTGGCCTAGGGAGGAGGGAGGAGAGAGATAACGAGAGAGAGAGAAAGGGTGATGGGAATGCACAGGGGAGAAGAAGAAGGAGGAGAAGAAGGCCGGTTCGATTCGACCGGTCCGATCCAGTCTGGTTCGATTCGATCAGTCCGATTCAAGATACAAAATTTTGAATTTTTACTCTGCCTTGGGACCCTAAACAATGCCCAAAAATTTAGAAAAAAAATTCTAGAAAACTCAGAAAAATTCATAGAGTCCAAATATATTTTTAGTTTTGCCACTTAGTCTTTAAATTAATTTTTAAAAATCATCAAAGTTTTATAATTTCGAAAACTCAAACCCGATTTCTAAAATATGAAAAATTTCAAATAATTTTCTAAAATTTAAATAAAATAAAATATTAATATTTATCCACAAAATAGTAAATTTAAAAATTAGGGGTATTGCACTTGCGAGTCGGTTAAAAAGGATTCTGGACCATGTTATTTCCCCCAGTCAATCTACATTTGTTCTAGGGCAGTTAATCAATAACAATGTTATAGTTGCTTTTGATTTTCTTCATTTTATAAAGAGAAAACCCAGAGGCAGTGGCAGGGGAGAGTGTGCATTGAAAATTGACATTAGTAAGGTCTTTGATAAGGTTAGTTGCGCTTTCTTGCAAAATATTATGGCCAAGTTGGGTTTTTTGGAGTAGTGAATTTCCTGGATAATGATGTGTGTTACTTCTATAAGGTATTTAGTTTCTTTAATGGCGAAGAGATTGGGCTGATTATTCCTTCTGGTGGTTTGCGGCAAGGCGACCTTTTATCGCCTTATCTCTTTATTATTTGTGCTGAAGGTCTCTTTGCTTTTCTTTAATCGGTAGAGTCTCGTGGTGATATTCATAGTTTTGAGGCTAGTAGGAGTGGTTCGAGTATATTGCACCTTTTGTTTTTACCTATGACAGCTTCCTTTTCTTCAAAGCTAATGTCAGAGAGTGTATGCATGTTAAGCATCTGCCTCATGTTTATGAGTTAGCTTCTGGCTAGGCAGTCAATTATCAGAAGTTTAGCATTTTTTATAGTCCTAATGTCTCTCCAGAATCTCAAGGTGCAATTTCCTCTATGCTTTCAATTTCTTTTCCTCTCAACCATGGCAGATATCTTAGGTTGCCTTCCCTTATTGGTAGAAATAAGAGGCAAATTTTCTCATTTTTAAGGGATTGGCTTTGGTCTTGTCTTCAATCTTGGAGAGGAGAAATTTTGATTAAGGCTGTAGCTCAGTTTATTCCATCATACTGTATGAGTTCTTTTTATGATCCCAGTTTCTCTTTCTAATGAGCTTCAGTGTATGATGAATTCCTTCTAGTGGGGAACCAAACAGAACGGTCATAGGAACATTCACTAGCTCTCTTAGGAGCGTCTAGCTATGCCTAAAGACAAGGGTGGAATGGTTTTTTGCGACCTTCAGTGTTTTAATGTTGCCATGCATGGGAAACAGGGTTGGCGGTTGCTAACTAATTCAACTTCTCTTTTCTTTCAAGTCTATAAAGCTAAATATTACCCTCAGGAAGATTTTCTGGGTGCCCAGTTGGGAAATACTCCAAGTTTGATTTGGAGAAGTCTCCTTTCTTCTCAAAGCATTCTTCGTCAAGGCACTCATTAGAAGGTTGGAAACGGTTTAAGTATTAATCCATGGCATGATGCTTGGTTCTGAGACCCATCAATTTTTCATGTTATTTCTGCGGCACCGTTGGGGTTTGAGAATATTCTTGTTTCTGATATGCTTGAAAACAGAAGGGGTTGGAATGTTGAGCTTATTCAACCAATTTTTCATGAGAGGAATGTAGCTGAACTCTTGAATATTCCTCTGAGCATTTTTAATCCCAATGACAGTTTGGTGTGGCACTTTTCCAAATGTGGCATCTTCACAATGAAATCGCGCACTTTTCTTACCATGCAAGCTCGTAATGATCTCATTCAGTATCATTGTAATGGTGACTAGAATAAAATTTGGAAGGCTTCTGTCCTACCAAAAGCAAAAAACTTTTACTAGAGAGCCTGTCTTGATATCATTCCAACAAAGGTGAAGTTGCAGCAGAGAGGTATTCTTGTCTCACCTTCATGCTCTACTTGCTCTTGTGATGATGATCTTGCGCATGCTATTTTCACTTGCCCATTTATTCGAGCTTGTTGGTCTGTCGTTAATGTGGACTTGCCTGACTTGGGAACACATGGTGTTCAGGAGTTTCTTTTCAATATTATTTCTCACAATGATAGTGACCACGCCAAAGTTATGGTTGTAACTTGGGATGTAACGGCCAGGCTCCAACCACTAGATGAATTGTCCGCTTTGGCCATAAGCCTCATGGTTTTATCCTATAGGTGGAATGGAGAACTTCCCAGGAGGTCACCCATCTTAGGATTTCTCTCAAGTGAGCACGCTTAACCCCAGAGTTCCTTCAACTCTCTAGGCCATTCCACCAAAAGGTGCCTCTGTAAGCATAGCTTTCAATTTCTCAAAACTGGCTTGGCATTTCTCATTCCAGTCAAACTTCATATTCTTATGTAGTAGCTTAGTCAATGGAGCAGCTATAAGAGAGAAGCCTTTCATAAATCTCTTGTAGTAGCCTGCCAAACCTAAGAAACTTCTAACTTTTATTGCACTCTTAGGTGGCTTCCATTCCACTATAACCCCCATCTTCTTGGGATCCACTCTAATCCCATCAGCTGATACTATGTGTCTAAGGAAAGAAATCTCATTCAACCAAAATTCACATTTGGACAATTTAGCATATAGCTTCTTCTCCCTCAGAGTCTGTAATGCAATTCTCAAATGCTCATCATGTTCCTCCTGATCCTTAGAATACACCAGTATATCATCAATGAAGACTACTACAAACCGATCCAAATAAAAATGAAAGATACGGTTTATAAGGTCCATGAATGCTGCTAGTGCATTAGTGAACTCGAATGGTATCACCAAAAATTCATAATACCCATACTGGATCCTAAAAGTAGTCTTAGGTACATCCGCCTCCTTTAACCTCAGCTGATGATACCCGATCTAAGATCAATCTTAGAAAAAACACCTGCTCCATTCAACTGATCAAACAGATCATCTATTATGAGCAAAGGATACCTATTCTTTGTTGTCACTTTATTCAATTGCCAGTAGTCTATACATAATTACAATGCCCCATCCTTATTCTTTACAAATAACATCGGAGCTCCCCATGTTGACAAGCTAGGGCGTATAAACCCTTTATCTAGCAACTTCTACAACTGGATTTTCAACTCCTTCAATTCTGTCGGTGTCTATGCTATGAGAGCTCATCAGGAGCAGGATGCACTAGATGTGATATGGGGTACCTTCTTTCTTTATAAAATATGGAGGATATATTAAGAAGTTGTGTTATGGAATTTGAATGAAGTTGGGACAGATATCTTCCATTAGCAGAGTTTGCATATAACAATAGTTATCAAGCAAGTATCAAGATGGCCCCTTATGAAGCACTGTACGGGAGGAAGTGCAGGACACCCATATGCTGGACATAATTGGGTGAAGATAATTGGGTAGGGCCAGATTTGGTGAGATAGACTGAGGAGAAGGTAAAAGTGATCAGAGCTAGTTTGAAAGTTGCCTCAAACAGACAAAAGTCATATGCAGATCTAAAAAGAAAAGACATAGAATATGAAGTTGGAGATAAAGTTTTCCTTAAGGTGTCACCATGGAAAAAGGTGTTGAGATTTGAAAAGAAAGGTAAGTTAAGCCCAAGGTTCATCGGTCTATACGAAATCATTGAATGTGTGAGTCCGGTAGCCTATAGGCTAGCTTTACCACCAGAGCTAGACAAAATCCATAGTGTATTCCATGTTTCGATGCTAAGGAGATATAAATCAAATCCCTCACACGTCATATTAGCAGAGGAGATTATTATGTAGCTAGATCTGACATATGAGGAAGAACCAGTAAGAATCCTAGCATGAGAAATCAAGGAATTGCAGAACAAGTAGAATCGATTAATGAAGGTGCTATGGAGAAACAACAAAGAAGAGGAAGCGACATGGAAATATGAAGAAATTATGAAGCAACAACATCCTAAGTTATCTGAATTAGGTAAATTTCAAGGACAAAATTTCTTTTTAGAGGGAAAAAATTATAATATCCTCACTTTAGACAGTTCCATACATTCTACTGTTCCGACGACTAAGGTCTATTCGGATGGCTAAAATGTCTAGAATCATACTTGAATTAGAGTGAGAAATCATAATTTAATTAGAAAAAGATTAATTAACGTTGAAGAAATATAAAAGAAGTAGAATACAAATCGGTTAAATGAGCACAAGATCCTGGCGATGAGTAACCCTACTAAGAAGTGACTGCGAATTCAGTTGCTACTCCAAACTTATGCAGGACCTTATAAGACCCTTAATTAAAATTTAAATGAGATATTATTATGAATTAATAAGTCAAGAAAATTAAAAGAAATGATCACAAACAAGCAGATTAAAAGCTAAGATGAAAAATGAAATTAAGGACTTATCGGGTATTGTGGAAAAGATGAACATAAACCCGGTGAGAGAAAAATTTGGTCAATCAAATTTAAGAGCTCAAAATTAACCAAAAGTGAGATGAAATAAGTTAATGAAGATGGATTAGCTAAATTCATCGAGATTAGTAAAAGTAAGTATAATTAACAAAAAGTAAGAATTCAATGATTAAAGATTTCAACTTATTTACAACTTTGTCATTCTTCTTAATTACAAAAATGCCATTATGTCTTAAATTAATATAAATATCTATAAAAAAAAAGAGATAACAACTCCATCTTTTTCAAGTTGCCGTCCACACACACACACACACACACACTCTCTCTCTCTCTGATTTTCTTTCTCATTTCCACCATCAAAGCTTATCCCAAGCTCTAAAACCCTAATTTCTCCCATGATTCTTGTAGGAAATTGAGTGAAAACTTCATACTAAGCCCTAAATTGAAGAAAGCACACAAGAATTTTAAGGATTTTGGAAGATTAGTGAAGAGGAGATATTGACCAAATCAAGGTAAGCTATGTTCTAAGCTCTGATTATAGTGAATTCATGAAATTTAAGTTTGATTGTGGGATTTTCGTTAAAAATTAATTGGAATTTTTGGGTGTTTTGAAGATGGGGAATTCGATTGAGTGAAGACAAGTTGGAAAAGCAAAGTTTTGGTTGAATTGAAAGCAATTTAAAGTTGATTGAAGCTTATGCACAAAGGTTAGTGCTATGAGATTTGATAAATTTGAAGTTTCTAGCAAATTGAATTAGGGTTTTGCATAAATTTGGGTTTTCTTTATTTGTATCCTATTAAGTGCAATTGTGTACATATTATGGCTTTTGAATGTGCAAATGTTTGGATATGTTGAAGAGATGGCAAAACAATTGAAAAAAATATGATAGTGTGCATTAGGACTGGTTTTAGACAGCTTGAGTCCAGTGACTTCAATTACTTATAACTTGAGTTACACAACTCCAATTATTGTAAAACTATAGCCAAATTAAAGTTGAAACCCATACCTACAACTTTTCTGTTTTGACTGGACCAAATTCCTAGGGTAATTTGTTTAAATTACTAGAGCAAATTAGATTTGTTGAATCTGGAATTTCTTGTAATTCCAGCAAATTTCCCTGTGACCCCCGTGTAGTAAATAGGGCATAATTCTTATTGTATAAATACAATTGAGGTGATTCAAGATGTTCTGGAAATGTAAGATATAGACTTATAACTTTGTTTTGGAGATCTTGCACAAATTCTTGGTGTAAGACACTTGAATGTTGAGTGCAATGCTGACCTGAAAACTTGAAAACTGCAGAAAATTGCATCCGCGAATAAGGGTTGATAATTTAGCTATAACTCACTGTACAAAACCTCGAATTGAGTGATTCTTGAACCTGTGTAATCCTAAGACATAGGATAACAATTCATATGAAGGACACAAAGTTAAATTATGACTGCAATCTATCCAAAATAGCTTGACAAAATGGGTCCAGAATCAGCCTAAATTTTGGAATGCCCTGAAACTGGAAATTGGTCACTTGACCAGTTTTGGTAAAATGGCTATAACACATATGCAAATTGAGTGATTCCAAAGTGGATAATTCCTCTGGCGGTTGGAGCCTGGCTGTTACATGGGACATCTAGAACCATTGAAATAATGTCATATAGAGGAATAAGTTATCTTCAGTTCCAGCTATTATTTCCAGAAGCTTTTCTTTCCTCTTAGACTGGAACTGCAATAAGTTAGACCAGCCACTTGATACTATTGTCATCGACGATATTTTATCTTTTGAAGTTACAACCTAGTCATGCCCTTTAAATGGCTTTCTGAAATGTAACATTGATGCTGCTACATCCTCATCACTTTGGTGCTTCTCCTTTGGTATTGTTCTCCGAGATGTGTCTGACACTTTCATTTCCACTTTTTCCAGTTTCAATCCGAGTATTCTTCAAGCTTGTCAAGCAAAAGCTTTAGCTATCTGTGCAGCTCTATGATGGCTTCTAGAGTAGGGTTATACAAATGTCTTACTGGAGATAGATGCTAAAGAGTGTTGGTTGGGCATCACTTCTAACTCACAAGGAATTGATGAGTGGCATGATATTCTTCAAGGCTGCCATAGTTTGTTACACCAAAGAGTTGGTTTCACTCTTAACTGGGTTCGTAGGTCTGCCAATCAGGTGGCCCATGCTCTAGCTAGGGATGCTTGCTCTTATACCAATCATCCTTTGTGGGCTGAGCTTCTGAGTTCTATTGGAGCATTGTTATCCTTTGATTTGCTTTGAAAGTCATTTCTCAGTTTTCTCTAAAAAAAAAATTATTTTGATTTATTATACCTTTAATTTTTAATTTTGATTTATTGCACTCTTTAATTTTTATTTTTGTAATTAATCGACATAATTTTGAAATTTTAGATAAAAAATTAAATATATCATTTAATATACTTTCTACAATAAATAAAATTGATGATTTTATTAATAATTCTATTATTAAGTTCAATAAATTATTTTTATTTATTATAAAAATAAAAAATTAAATGGTATAATAGATGAAAAAAAATATAAAATATGAGTTTAATAAGTTAAGATAAAAAAATTAAGGATAAATTAGACTTTTTCAAATAATTTAGGAAGTAATTTATGTATTTAATTTAAAATATTTAAACATTTATTTTAAAGCGATTATGTATTAAATTAAATGTGTTAAACACAATAATTATATTTTTATATAATTAGCTCTTACTGAAATTTGATATCGTAATCTAACAATTTTGTAAATAATTTTAGTATGATATAAAATATAAAATTATTTTTTTAAAATTGATTAAATAAAATCATGTGTTAAATTAAAAAAAAAAAAAGAATTTGAGTTCCACCAATTTTTAGAATTAGTGGCTTGAGGTTAATAATTAAGAGAACTCAATTGAGAGGAGTTGAAGTTTCAAAATCTATCAAATTAAAGGAGAGAGTATACTCATTGCTGGCCCGTGTCGATAATACTATACAAACCCGCAAGCTTTGAGGGGAAACCCTATATAAATGCATTTCAAAAGCTATCTTTATTCTTGAGCGAGTTAAAGGGTTTCTAATCAATATATCTTCTTTAATTAGATATGTTTGCATCGGCCTTTAATTATTATAAACACTATTGCTTAATTATTTTACTAATTATTCAATAAGAGCCTCTTTCTTCCTATATAACAGTGGCCAAACTACATCAACCAGTACCAAATCCCTCTCTTTCTCTCTCTTGGAAATTATTCAATAATTTGCCCTCTCTCTCTCTCTCTATCTCTCTCTCTCTCTCTCTCTCTCTCTCTCTCTCCAGCCCTTGCTTTCCTGCGCTGTTTGTTGTTGTTTTCTTCTTCTTCACCATACGAGTATGTTGATGCTCGAAAAGGGTCATTCAACAGCCATGAACGCGAGAATAGTCGGTTCCGGTAGCCAGAACTTAGTTCTTGCACATGGGTTCGGAGGAGAACAGTCTGTCTGGGACAAAATCCTCCCAGACTTGACTAAGCATTTCAGAGTTCTTGTTTTTGACTGGATCTTCTCAGGTGCTGTTAAAGAAGAACATCAAGACCTTTTCGATCCTGAGAAGTACTCTTCTTATGATGCCTTTGCAGATGACTTGATTTGTCTTATAGACGAGATGAACCTGAAATCAGCAGTTTTTGTTGGCCACTCCATGTCTGGTATGATTGGTTGCATTGCTTCCATTAAAAGAAGTGAGCTTTTTAAGCGGCTAGTACTTGTTGGAGCTTCTCCTAGGTAATTAACTTTCCTATTCCTAGCAAAATTTCATACTTCTTTCCCCCTGTCAACTTCGTTACCTTTGCTCTTTCATGATGAGGTTGGGTTGCTTATCCCACTCTTGTGCTCTGTAATTCTTTTTGAACTTTCTTTATTACTAATGATATAACAATACTAATGATAATTAAGCCTTAATCCATTTAAAAAAAAACATATTAATCTTAAATAAACTTATAAATCCTTTTGATGTCAATTCTTCATTTGTAGCAGGAGTGGAGCCATTCGCGCAAGCCTTATGGCTCTCACTCCCCTAATTTTTTATTTATTATTATTTTTTTTCTCGTTACTAACATAATTTTTTTTTAGAATAGATTTTTTTTTTTCCTTTTCTCGTTAGTGCCTTCCTTCATTGTCCATGTGATTGAAGTAAACTAAACCTCAATCATTCTCTTGTAACTATTATTAATTTTTTTTTCCCATTTTGTTATTGGCTCACCACCACCTTCCAAAATGAACTTTTTGAATAAAAGCTAATCTATATATTTATCTTCACATTTATCACAATTTAAATTTTTAATTTTTTTACACTATTAAATAAAAAATTTATTTTTACTATTTTTTAATTGATTTATGTGTATTAGGATACAAACTTAAAATCTTAAAATTTTAGAATAATTTTAATGTTATTAAATAAAAATAATTAATTTTATAATTATTTTATTAAATTAAAAAATATATAATTTTGTTAATTACTACTGAAAAAAAAATCTTATATTGCTGATAATAGAACAAAAGTAAAAGTAAAAGTAAAATATTAAAAATCAAAATGATTAACCATATATTGCAGATAAATAAATTATTCGACCAAACCACCTAAATTTGGGAAAAGGGAAGTAATGGCCAGGGATAGGGCTGAACAGAATTTGGTTCAAACTGAAAAATCGAATCGAATCGAGTCAATTTGATTTAATAAGTTTAATTTTAAAAATTAATCGGTTCGGTTCGATTTTACATTATAAAAATTTCGGTTATTTTGGTTTGGTTGTTTTTTGAAGAGAAAAAATAGGTTAAACAGAATCGAACTGAATAGTAATTTATATATTCAAATCGAACCAAATCGAACCGAATCAATTTTTGAATTGATTTATTTTTATGAAAAATTTATGAATTATATTTAATTATATATATATATTAATTGTTTAATTTTATTGATTAATGGTTATTAGATTCAAACCAAAGTCAAAATTAGGCTAAATAACTTGAAAATTAAGTTTAAATTAAAAAATCGATCAAAAATCAAACCGATCGATTTAAACTGAACCGAATCAAAATAGAGCGGTTCAATTCGATTTAATTTTTTATCCATTTTAATTTGATTTGATTTTTAAAATTTAAAATTTAATTTTTATAATTTAATTTAATTCGATTCAATTCGATTTAATTCAAACCGAATACTCACTCCAGTCAGGGATGCTCTTCTTTTGCGGGGTTTACGTTGCAGTATCGCAGGCTGAGGTGGGTGGTTGGGGAAGGTTCCGTCAAAGAAAGGAAATAGAGGAATGAAAAACATAAAAAAGAATTAAGTTAAAATTGGATCGATTATATTTTAAATTATAATAAATAAAATTAAGTAAAATTGAATTTCAATTGAATTAGAATAAATTAAGTTGATTTCAATTACAATTAATTTTTAAAAAATATTTAAAAAATAATCATTAAATAGATAATTTAATACCTGAATTTTATTTTATATTATACTTTAATTTATGAATTTTAAAAAATTAATTATTTAATTTTATTTTTACACTATATTACACTTTAGTCCTTAAATCTTTAAAAATTAATTATTTAATCTTTAAATTTTATATTATATCATACTTTAGTCTTTATAATTTTAATATATAAAATAATTTAATTATTTTATCGATTGATGAAATTATTGTAAATATTAAAATTATTAGAATTAAATTATTTTATATATTAATATTAAAAAAATTAAATAATTTATTTTTTAAAATTTAAGAATTAAACTGTAATATAGTATATAACTTATAAATTAAATAATTAATTTTTTAAAATATAAAAAATAAAATATAATATAGAAAAAAATTTAAGATCAATTTTGTAAATTTCTCTAATTAAATTTAAGTAAATTAAAATTTAATTAAAATTAATCAAAATCAAAAGCCTTTTTGATTTCAATTTTAATTTTTTAAATTTTAAATTAAAATGATCAATTTTAATTCGATTCACCCAGTTGGTCACACAAACTTCAAAGTACCCAGGGTATAGATTTATTAACATCATGTCGAGTAATTATCAATCTTGTCTGAGTTTATGAGATAAAGGAGCTGTGATGATTCGATGTACCATCTGCTCCAAAAAGACAACTAACCCTGTGGAAACTAGCAAGTGTTGGTCATGATGTGCTGTCTTCCCCTTTCCTTTGTCTTCTTGTCTTTGTGCTTGGTTTCTTTAGACCATGAATTTTGCAACTGGTGTTTTGTGTCCATAATTAAAAATTAATAGATTTGCACTTGTACTGGAATTCAAGTTTCTGAGATTTCTAAATCAAAATCATGATTACCAATATAATATGCTTTTCTTTCCATTTATTTTTTTTCCTGATTCCTATCTATTTAGACATTTCTTTATGATGCTTGGATCTAAGTGTGTGTATATATATATATATATATATATATATATATATATATATATATATATATATATATATATATATATATATATATATATATATATATATTCCCTTGAAGGCTGGCCGGCCGAATATACATATTGAGAAATTTTTATATAGATTTAGTTTATATATAGAATTTATGTATTTAATATATAAATTATAATATATATTTTATATTTTAATTCTATGATAAATTAGATATGAATAAAAAAAAATTTCAATAGTTATATATCTGTCATTTTTTTTTTCTTTTTTAAAGGATGACTCTGATGTAACATTTGTGACTTGAATGTTTTGAATTTTAGTAAAAAGAATAAAACTGTGTATATCAAATATTTTCAGAGATCACAGGTGTGGATTACTTCCTGCTAAGAGTAATCTTTCGTGAATAATTTTTTAAAAGGGTATCAGTCTGCGATATTGGCGTGTACGCTTAAACATGGAGTTACTAGCCCACTTGCTGCTATCTACTCTAGCTTGCAATCGATCAAGTTGATTCGGGTCATAATTAAATTATTGATTTGAAAAGTTTATGGATACTTTAGATTGTATATTTATATATGGAGCATGCATGCCTCAAAAAAAGTCTTAATTTTTCTTATGTTACTGTACATATAGGTACATAAATGCAGATGAATATGAAGGAGGGTTTAAGAAGTCAGAGATTGACGATATCGTCTCAAACATAGAATTTGATTTCCAGAACTGGGCTGCAGGCTTTGCTTCTCTTGTTGTGGATGCGAGAGATCCTCCCTCAGTAGAAACGTTCAGAAAATCCTTGGCAAACATGAGGCCTGAAGTTGCCCTGTCGGTTGCCAAAACTGTGTTTTACAGCGATGAAAGGGAAATTCTTGACAAGGTTTCCATCCCTTGTACTATCGTCCAAACCACGAGTGACATTGTTGTGCCAAACTCAGTTGCCTACTACTTGCAGGAGAAGATCAAAGGGAAGTCTACGGTGGAGATTATAGAGACTAATGGGCATTTCCCTCTCCTAACTGCACACCAGCAGCTACTTGATGTGCTTAAAGGAGTCCTAGCCCTCTCCAATTGAATATATATATATATATATATATATATATATATATATATATATATATATATATATCTTCTCTTTTGTACGTGGTGATTTTTGTCTTCTGGTCCATAAGAAAATAAGGTATGAAAATAAATGTCCATTGGGACTTTGTATCGTGTGTTCATAATATGCTAGATAGGAATAGAACTTTAGACGTAGGATAGATATATATGGTTGGATTGAAGAATGTTGTCCTTCTACAATTAGTATATAGTCTCGGTTTAATTAATTTTTCTGTGTCTAGTTTGTATTTTGCATAAAAATTATATTGGTAATGAAATTTGTGAGGCTTTAAGTTTGAATTTTATTTAGAGTTAAATGACTTGAATTAATAATAATTCACTAATTGAATTAAAGAAGATTGAGAATATTAAAAGAAATTATATAGAAGGGCTGCATAAATTTGTAAATTTTGTGACGAGGATGAACAAATTACTAAATGGCTTCTGCCACCAATATAAATTATTATAAAAAAATATAAATAAAATATATGGGTATCAGGCTCTCAAGGTCTGGCCATTGAACTGGAGAAACAGAATATCCATGCTGTCGGACCTGCCTCTGATATGAAACCATTAACAGTTCTCTAGTTCTTGTTTATTTTTGGTGTTAGTAAAATAATGAAAGAGGCAGAAACGCTGGTTTGTGGGTGGGAATCTCTTTCTCATCTTTGACTCTTAATAAGATAGATGCATCTTCCTCTGCTTGGCTCGAGTTGCCTTTTACAAGGGAAGAACTGAAATCGGCATTGGGCAGCTGTGACTCTTTCAAATCACCAGGTCTGAAGGCTTCAATTTTTATTTTTATAAAAAGGCCTGGCATGTTACTGAGGAAGCCTAATTACTTCGCTTGGTCACTAAATTTTACGATATAAGAATTTTCCTTCCAGTATCAAATCCTCCATGGTTGCTCTTATATGTTAAGTGGCCCTTGTAACTGATTACAGACCTATCAGTTTAATTAATGTGATTTATAAAATTATTGCAAAACTCTTAGCAAACAGGCTGAAGATGATTCTGCACAAGGTCATTGATAATTCGCAAGCAGCTTTTACGAAAGACAAATCCTTGATTGCGTCTTCATTGCTAAAGAGGTGGTTGATTCTTATAAAAAAAATTGCAGTTGGGCTGTTTTCTTCTAAAATTGGACTTTGAGAAGGCATTCAACACTGTTAAGTGGCAGCATTTGTGTAGTATGGGTTTCGGGTTAGAGGTGGAGAACACAGATTGGTCAATGCATTTCCAAGACTAGAAAATTGCCTATATGAAATGGATATAATTAATCCACATATAAATACTCAAATAATTTTATTAATTGAAAATATTTTAAACTCTTCTCACCCACTCAGCTCCCAACAGTTTTCTCATTTGTTAACTCGCTGGAGCTAACATATAATTTTTCCTCCCAATTTTCTCTCTAAAATTTCTGTTACACTTCTCTGTTACAATTCTATATTATAATTTCTAATACTTGGCTCCAATTTATAGTATAATAGTGGTAGTGAAAGAGAAGGAAAAACCAAAGCTAGCCGACTCAATTAGTTAGCAATTTGCTTGCTCAAGCTTGCCTTATTATTTAATTCCCACTTGTAGCTGTAAATGTAGACCAAGTTTATCTCCTACTTGTTTAGCTGTAATTCTTCACAAGGAAGAATCTGAAAGGCAATGAGAAACTTGATTTAATTCCAACGTTGCCTCCCTTAAATCAAGTTTTCATTCCAAGCATCTTCTCTAATTTTAAGAACAAATCAACATTGAACGGCTTAGTAAAAATGTCTGCAACTTGATTTTCAAATGCACAATATTCAACCACAATCTCTGTCTTTCACCAAGTCTCAAATGTAATAGTGTTTAATATTGATGTGCTTATTGTGTCCATGAAATACTAGATTCTTTATTAGTGCAATTGTTCACTTATTATCATAGAAGATTGTTGTTGGACCAGTTTGTTAATGATGTAATTCACTAAGCATTTTTTGCAACCAAATTGCTTGAGTAGCACAACTTGCATTTGCTATATACTCTGATTCTGCTATTGAAAGGGCCACTACTTGTTATTTCTTTGAAGACCAAGAAAATGCTTCTGAACCAAGACGAAACACATAAACTAAAGTGCTTTTCCGTTTCTTAATATCTTCAATCCAATCACTGTTTGTATAACCAACTCACTCTATACTGTTAGCACTAGAGTAAAATATGCTATCATCAAGTGTACTGTCGCAAGGTGTTTTGCGGTCGCCTGAACGAACCCTCACTGAAGTGGGAAAGAGTGAGGAGTCGCCACTTTAATTTTGAGGGAAATTAAAGAAAACCGTTTATCAAGATAAATTGAGATGAAACCACTTCTAGGCAGAGATTCTAGGTTCGGGGTCCGTAAACGGGTGGGGAAGGTGTTAGGCACCCCACCTCGTCTCTTAATAAGGGTAAGTAGATTTAACTTTGCATTAGTTAGGAGGGCTTGAATGGACATGTTAATCCTTTTGACTAAAGGAATATTTGATTTTTCACTAAATTTGGATCACCCAGATACACAAGTAAATGAGACAACCTTAGTGAGTTACTGTTGTATGTTAATTTTATTTGAAAGAAGTATTTTATTAAAATTTAATTTAAGAATCGGATAAGAACTCTTCTCCGAACTCTTTAATATTTATTAAAATTCTGAGTTGAGACCGGATAAGAACTCTCCTCCGATCTCTATTTAATATTTATTAAAATTTTGAGTTGAGACCGGATAAGAACTCTCCTCCGATCTCTATTAAGTATTCATTAAAATTTTGAATTGAGACCGGATAAGAACTCTCCTCCGATCTCCTTTCTGAATGTTTATTAAATTTTTAGTTTGAGAACCGGATAAGAACTCTCCTCCGATCTCTTTTAAATTATTTTGTTAAAAATTTTGTTTGAGGAACGGATAAAGACTCTCTTCCGACCTCTTCGAAATTTGGACACAGCCATATATCATAGGAGTCTAAGTTTAAGAGTTCTAGTATTTAAAGGTGCCAAAGGTCGAAATAAGACTTCTTTTAACTCGTTGGTACTTTGAGACTAAATAAGGGACGCCGGACTGAATTTTGCTGACCTCCCCTAAGGTCACTTTACCAGTATCCTATCTGTACCCTTTTACTTATCTGAGTTTTGATTTTTTATTCCGCCTTATGGCATTATGCCGGATCGCCTTCCATGTCAGCCTAGTGATTCAATTTTGCTATTTCCCTGACGTGTTATTTAGACCCTCTTTTTTTTTAAAGAGACACTTTAAACACAGTTACCTACATTTTGCCTAGCTACTTCTACGTAACTCGGGACTAGATGACTTGCGTTCAGAAATAATAAAGATTAACAAAAGTGTGGGTTAGCCAGCACGGGAGTAAACTAGAGCATATCTTTCCTTTGTATTTTTTTTAGCATGACATGAACTTAAAGAAAACAACAGGCATAAGAAAGAGGACAAAAGGAAATACGTGAAACGAGAACTAGATTTAATAAAATGGCGATATTAACACTGACCTGTAGGGAGTCGAGTCTATTGAACTAACTACAGAATCGCAAAAGTAGCAAGATTGCAGGTTGGCAGCCGGAGGACTATGGTTTGCCTCGAAATGAAGTATTCTTTGTTAAAATGTAAACAGGTCAAAATAACCAAGCTTGAGTGGAGTTGAGCTTAGACAATATGAATGGAAATAGAGGATAACAAAGACAGAAAGTGGGAGTGCCACAGGATAATGAACGAACTGAAAATGAAAAATTTCAGTATTCAAGAATCCCTTTTGCAAGAAAACACTTCAGAAAACTAGTTTCAAAAGTTTTTTCTACGAAAACTCCAAAAAAAATAGCAGAGTAACAAACTGAATTAAGTTTCAGAGTTCTTCCACTATATTAACAACCTTCTTTCTTTTTTTTTTTTCGTCCCTTTGAACAGTTTTCAGGCAGGTATTTATAGGAATCGGGTGCTCCCCATGAAGGGTCAGGATTTATTTTGAGGGAGATGGAGGGTCTGGATTTTGAAGGACATGATCGGATGCTTGAGAATTAAAGAGAACCAAAATGAACGGCTGAGATTATTCTTCAGAATATTCGTCCTTTTCTTCTTTCAATCTGACGGTCTCAAATCCTCTTGTCCGGAGCGATCTGAGGGCTAAGAGCGAAAGACGCTGGTCTTGTCGTCTTCTCTCTTGATCCAAGGGTTCCGGGTTCGTCCTTACAAGTGAGATCAACGGTGGAGATTGGGATGTACAGGACTGTCATGACATACCCTGGCACCTGTCAGCATTGCGGGCGATTCTTAGGCGTGCGGCGGAGATCTCGTCTGCCACGCTTTAACTACCTCGGCTCTGATTCTGACGACGGTTATTTGGGATTTGTCTTATTCTTTTTGCCTTCCGATCCCTCCCATGCTCCTATTCCGATCTCTCATGCTGATCTCCCATCTTCCGATCTCTATTATTCCGATCCCTAGAGATCGCCCAAATGATGTAATCCGATCTTTTGGAAATAAAAGTCAATTATCATCTTATTATTATTGCATTGATTATTTTCCGATCTCTGATGTGTTTATCCGATCTAGTTCCTAACTGAACAACCCTTAACTGATCCGCAATTCGAAACATTTATCTTAATATGCCGATCTCTAATTAGCCGTTCTCTTTATGGAATTTGGAGTGTTCGAGAGACGTGTCAGAACAGCTGGCGAATCCCGTTAACCGATGCATTGCCTGGGACATCGTGAGCATTAAATGCTCGGACGAGTATAAATAGGGGTAGGGGTTAGCCAATTGCTCTCTTATTCCATTTTCAGTCTCTTGCTCACAACTTCAAAGTTCTCTCATTTTCTCAAGTTCTTCCGACGCCGATCAGACTCCGGTAAGGGCTTTGATCTTCTTTTTAGTTTAAATTCTTTATTTCCTTTGAAAATGAGCGGCGCCGAAGGTCAGAGAGCGACGAGCCCTCCTTCCATTCAGTTTTCGTGGTCGTCTGATGAAGAAGAGGTGGTCGGGCCAAGCGCACGACCAGAACCTCCTAGGGTCTCCGTTCCAGCTCGGGGGCGGATCGCACCATCAAGGCATGCACCTTCTTCAGGGAGGGAGAATATTCCTATGGACGAGCTGCCATCGATCTTGCAAGAATCCGATCTGCAATCGTTTAGCCAGGAGTACAATATTCATCCTGATTCGTACGAACTTATCCGGTGTCACGGCGATCATCGAGCCGATCACTTATTTGAAGAGAATGACATGGTTATGGTATACGAGGAACAGTTAAAGGCCAGTCTTCGGTTCCCTCTGGACGACTTCTTCAAGGAGGTCCTAAAATATCACCGAGTGTGCATTACCCAAGTTCACCCTAACTCGTGGCGTATCTTAGTAGCCTTCCCAGGCCTGTGCCGAGCTAAGGGAATCAGTCCTACGGCTAAGGTGTTATTTGAATCGACAAGGCTAACTCGCCGAAAGGACGATGAGCACTGGTTTTTTCAGGCGAAGCCTCATTGTGGGCTCTTTACCGATCTGCCCCCCTCCCTTAAGAATTGGAAGAACTGCTTCTTCATTCTGAGGAGCAAAAATCCAACCTGCTTTGAGGACTTCCCCCGTAGCTGGTGGCACCAGGGGCCCTTGATTCCGAAGCGTATTACCCTGAACAAGGAGGAAAGCCTAATAGTGATGGAATCAAGAATCAGTGCCACTCGAAGTTCTCCTGTTTAGATGCGGTGACTGCCGAGCTGCACCATTGGACCATACAGCTGATCACCGGCCAAGATTGTGAACTTCCGCTCTCTGAACTCGGCATTGGTATTTTCTACATCTCAGATCTCAGGACCTTAGCGATCTCATTGACCTCTTCTTTGTGCAGGTATGGCGGGTGGTGAGGGTTCCAGGAAGCGGAAGAAAGAAAGAGAGATTTCCCGGAAAGTAAAAGAGATGAAGCGTTCGGCACTACTTCAAACACCCGGCCATGAACCTGGGGAGATACAAGGAGACCCGCCTCAACCTTTGGGACCGCCGATCGCAGAAGCTGTCCGATCTCCTCCTCGACGAGAAGAGCCGCCTCCACCTCCTCCAGTTGCTCCAAGCACAGAAGGGGGTCGTTCTCAACCTCCTGCGAGGCCCCCTTCTCGTGGCGCTCAAGTCGTCGCTTCCACGGAGAATAACCGACTGTTCGAGAACCCGATTTTGCCAAAGTCTTGGGGTCTTCCATCCGCCTTGGGAGGATCGGACATTGTCTTGGACAATCTTGACGACATCGACCCGATCCATGAGTTTGAATGTAGAGTGCCCGTGAACCAAAGACGTAGTCCGGGAAAAGGCTCACCGCCTGGGTAAGGAGGTTGAGAAGAAGAGTCAAGAGGTGGCATCCCTCCGATCCCAACTCTCATCTGCTCAGGATTACATATCTCAAATTGAGGGGCGCATGAAGTACTATGAGGATAAGCTGGCCGAATAGACTCATGTTCTGGCTGAAAGGGATCATGCTCTTACAGAAGTCCAAGCGCTCCGGGCCAACGGCCGCTCAGTCGCTCACCTTCTTTGAGGAGCTTAAGGCAAAAGATGAAGAGATGGTGACAGGAATAGCCGGTGCTTATGTGAACGCTCACAAGGATCTCTTGGCCGAGCTCCAGAAGCGTTACCCAGAGGAGGACTTCTCTTGGATGGCCAACCTGGCTCCCGGAGGCGAGGAGGAAAGCGAAGAGGAGGCCGAGGGTGAGAGAGAAAATGAGGAAAATGTAGATCAGGCTGGGGGTGATCCCCCAGCCAAATGACTTGTACAAATGTTGGTATGAAATGAAATCGCTCTTTGTTCAATGATTGGATGTGATTGGAAAATCTCTGAATTGCCTAAGTATTTGATTGTCTGAGCATAGCAAAACACGAACTAAATGCAATTATTAATCTAAGCGTAAGAGATCAGAAAGCACAATAAGCATGAGATCGGTAGGGAAGAAATGCTGAACAGGACTTGATTAAAATTGGAAATTTGACTTGAACACTTAAGATCGGAATCCTCATTAAACCGGACCAAAACCTTAGCTCTTAAACTTTTGAAAGGGAGATCGGCAATAAAACTGGTAAGAAAAGATCTAGTGTCAGTTCATTTCGTTTATTAACAGAGATCAGGAATATACTTGACTGGTCCGGAGATTCGACAACGGGTCTGAGAGATCGGTGAACGATTTAATAGACTGGTAAGGCTTTGACTGATGTGAGGACTTAGCATTGATTCAATTCTTTGAGGAGAGATCGGAAATGTGACTGTCTATCAAAGAGGGATCGGAAATGTGATTAGCTGTCACAGGGAGACTTAGTACTGGGGGTCGGTTTCAAAGTTTTATTGATTTTAGGGATCGGCCAAAATATGGTGTCGATAGCTGCCCCTCTTTACATAATTTCTATTAAAGGGAAAATTTCCCTTGTAGGAATTATGTAAAGATTCAGACTCATATTTTGGACGATTAGGTGTTCGAAGTTAGGGAGCTAAAGCACACTTAAGTTGGTGACCTAAAAATTGGCAACAGAAGTTGAACTAAAATCAATTTGGATCAAAGAACCAGAGGTTGATAGCAGGAAATATAAATTGCAGGTAATTAAAATCAACTTAGATCAAGGAACCAGAGGTTGATAACAGGAAATTTAAATTGTAGGAAATTAAAATTGGCAGGAAATTTAAATTGTTGGAAATTAAAATCAACTTAGATCAAGGAACCAGAGGTTGATAACAGGAAATTTAAATTGCAGGAAATTAAAATCAACTTAGATCAAGGAACCAGAGGTTGATAACAGGAAATTTAAATTGCAGGAAATTAAAATCAACTTAGATCAAGGAACCAGAGGTTGATACAGGAAATTAAAATCAACTTAGATCAAGGAACCAGAGGTTGATAACAGGAAATTTAAATTGCAGGAAGTTAAAATCAACTTAGATCAAGGAACCAGAGGTTGATAGCAGGAAATTTAAATTGCAGGAAATTAAAATCAACTTAGATCAAGGAACCAGAGGTTGATAGCAGGAAATTTAAATTGCAGGAAATTAAAATCAACTTAGATCAAGGAACCAGAGGTTGATAGCAGGAAATTTAAATTGCAGGAAATTAAAATCAGCTTAGATCAAGGAACCAGAGGTTGATAACAGGAAATTTAAATTGCAGGAAATTAAAATCAGCTTAGATCAAGGAACCAGAGGTTGATAGCAGGAAATTTAAATTGCAGGAAATTAAAATCAACTTAGATCAAGGAACCAGAGGTTGATAACAGGAAATTTAAATTGCAGGAAATTAAAATTGGCAGGAAATTTAAATTGCAGGAAATTAAAATCAACTTAGATCAAGGAACCAGAGGTTGATAGCAGGAAATTTAAATTGCAGGAAATTAAAATCAACTTAGATCAAGGAACCAGAGGTTGATATCAGGAAATTTAAATTGCAGGAAATTAAAATTGGTAGGAACTTTAAATTGCAGGAAATTAAAATCAACTTAGATCAAGGAACCAGAGGTTGATAACAGGAAATGTAAATTGCACTTACAAAGCAAGCCTAATCCGGACACGAGAAGTTCTTCCCCAACGAAGTGTACTTAACAGAATCCCGAAGACCAATGATGTATGGAGGACGAGTTTCAAGACTTAACCTATAACCCCATTTCTTCAAATGCCCCTTTTCTGTTTTTTTTTTTCTTTCTCTCGAAAAGCGCCCTTGCGGGTTTTTACTTCGCCTTCGTCTATATGACTAGAAGTGTCCTTCCGGGTTTTCACCTCTAGTTTTTTTTTTTTTTTAGGTCATTTCCTGCAAATCTCATAGTAAAGTACGTGAGGTTATCAATTGTCAACTCTTAATCTTATGGCAAAAATTTTAACTGATTTAAATAGTGCATTAAATAACGAGATTGCAGAAAGATAAATATAAGGGAAAGATAGAAACATGGGGAATGAAGTGTGATTTTATTACGGTTTTAATAAAAACAAAGAAGAAGTTTCAAAGAAGAAGGGTACAAGGATAGCTCTCACATATTCCCTGTGGCTGATTTTGAAATCCCTTAACTGCCATTATTTCAAGTTCTCTGAAGCCTCATGCCTGTACTTTTTGCTCTTCATCCTGGTTTCATGCCCCCCATTCCTTATTTCTCCCTTTTTGTTCTCGGGATGCCCTTTCGGGTTTTCACCCCTAGGTTTTTTTTTTTTTTTTTTTTTTTCCGCGCTCTTTCAGGACGCCCTTTCGGGTTTTCATCCTTCACTCATTTTACAGAAAGTGCCCCTTCGGGCTTTTCGCCTTCTTTCACACATTTTGCTAGGAGCGCCCTTTCGGGTTTTCGCTCCTACCCTTTTTTTTTTTTTTTTTAGGCATAGTATTTCTTGATGGTGTCAGCATTCACAGGTCTCGGAAACTCTTCACCGTCCATGTGGGTCAAGATCAAGGCTCCTCCAGAAAATTCCTTTTTAACCACATAGGGTCCCTCGTAGGTTGGTGACCATTTGCCCCGGGGATCGTTTTGATTCGGCAGCACTTTCTTCAGAACTAGGTCCCCGGGTTGGAATTCGCGTGAGCGAACGCTTTTATCAAATGCTCTAGCCATCCTCATCCGTATAATCGCCCATGACATGTCTGCCGCTAACCTTTTCTCATCTAGCAAGTTTAATCGATCCAACCTTGATGGATCCATTCGACTCATCAATCCTCGATTCCTTCGTAATCCTTAGGAAGGAATTTCAACTTCAATAGGTGATCGCTTCCATCCGAAAACCAGTGAGTATGGAGTTACCCCGGTTGAGGTTCTTACAGTCGGTATGCGTGGAGAGCGTAAGGAAGCATATCATGCCAATCCCTATACGTGACCGTCATTTTCCGGATTATCCTCTTGAGGTTTTTGTTTGCAGCTTCCACCGCTCCATTCATCTGGGGACGGTATGGGGAGGAATTGAGGTGTCGGATTTTGTATTGATCACACAATTTCTGAATCCTTGGACCATTCAGATTCTTAGCGTTATCAGTGACGATTTCATTAGGGAGGCCATGCCGGCAGATGATATTGTTTCTGAGGAATTTGAGAAACGTGTTCTGCGTGATATGGGCGTATGACGTGGCTTCGACCCACTTAGAAAAATAGTCGATAGCTACTAGGATAAATCTGTGCCCATTGGATGCCTTAGGGTTGATGGGACCGATCACATCGATGCCCCACATTGCGAAAGGCCATGGTGAAGCGAGGTTGAATAATTTGTGAGGCGGCACACTTATCGGATCTGCATAGATTTGACACTTATGGCATTTTCGGAAATACTCGATGCAATCCTTTTCCATTGTAGTCCAAAAATATCCCCGTCGCATGATTTGCTTAGCCATCATGTGCCCATTGGCATGGGTTGCACAATTTCCCTCATGAGTCTCAAAAAGGATTTTCTTCGCCTCTTTTGCATCCACACATCTCAACAGTTCACCGTTGGACCCTCTCTTGTATAGGGTTTCACCACTGGGGAAGTATCCCAATGCTAATCTCCGAAGCATCCTCTTTTCGTTTCGGTTTGCCCCTGAGGGGAATTCTCTGGTTCTGCAGTAGACCAGGATGTCATGATACCAAGGTTTACCGTCGGGTTCTTCCTCAATCATGAAGCAATAAGCTGGCTCATTCCTTGCCTTAATCTTCAATATCTGAGCCATCTGCCCTTCTTCGATTTGAGCCATAATGGCTAGAGTAGCTAAAGCATCAGCAAATTGATTCTTGTCTCTACTAAGGTGAGTGAAAGAGATCTCTTCGAATTTCTTAATCAGCTCCAGTAAGTACTTCTGATATGGGATTAGCTTGGGATCCTTGGTTTGCCATTCTCCCTTGACTTGGTATATAATCAGGGCTGAGTCTCTATATACCTCCAACTTCCTGATTTTCATTTCGATTGCAGCCTGTAGACCCCTCACACAAGCTTCATATTCTGCAACATTGTTGGTGCAGTCAAATCTCAACTTAATGGCTATCGGGAAGTGCTTTCCATCTGGGGATATCAATACAGCTCCAATTCCATTACCGGACAAATTGACAGCTCCGTCGAAATACATTTCCCATACATCGGCTGGCCCCTCTTCTTCGCAGTCTACTTCATTAATATGCTCATCATGGAACTCAAAATCCGAGCTTCATAATCCCTGGATAGGATTTTTACGCTAGGAGGTCGGCGATCACGCTACCTTTCATCGCTTTCAGTCATATAGACTATGTCATATTGGGAGAGTATGACCTGCCACTTGGCTATCCTACCTGGCACGAATGGGCTTTCGAATACATATTTGATAGGATCCATCCTGGAGATGAGCCATGTCTTGTGATTCAGCATGTAGTGCTTGAGGCGATTCGCTGTCCAGGCTAATGCGCAGCAAGTCTTTTCTAAGAAAGAGTATCTTGACTCACAATCATTGAACTTTTTGCTCAGGTAATAAATAGCCCTTTCCTTTCAGCTGGTATCATCATGTTGTCCCAAAACGCACCCCATCGAGTTCTGTTGGACCGCCATATACAGGATAGGAGGCCTCCCAGCCACGGGTGGAACCAATACTGGTGGGCTGGTCAAGTATTGCTTAATTTTCTCAAAAGCCTCCTGGCAAACTGAATCCCATTGGGTGGAATTATTCTTCCGGAGTAGTCTGAAAATAGGCTCAACTTTGGCAGTGAGATTAGAAATAAATCTCGAAATGTAGTTCAACCTCCCTTTCTGTTTTTGGGGATGGCATTTCTTGAATAGCTCGAACCTTGTCTGGATCAACCTCTATTCCCCTCTCGCTTTCTATGAATCCCAACAACTTTCCCGATCTAGCTCCGAATATGCATTTGGCAGGGTTCAGTTTCAGCTGATATTTTCTGAGTCTCTCGAATACCCTCCTCATCACTCGTACGTGGCTTTCCTTTCCCCTGGATTTAATGATCATATCATCCACATACACTTCCACCTCTTTATGCATCATATCGTGGAATAATGTGATCATAGCGCGCTGATAGGTGGCACCAGCATTCTTCAGCCCGAAGGGCATGACCCGATAGCAAAATACTCCCCATTGAGTGATGAAAGCAGTCTTATCCTTGTCTTCCTCGTCCATCGGGATCTGATTATACCCAGATGCCCCATCAATGCATGAGCACCTGCCCAATCCCGCAGCATTGTCTACTAACACATCAATACGGGGGAGAGGGAAATCATCTTTTAGACTTGCTTTATTAAGATCCCTGTAGTCAACGCACACCCTAACTCTCCCGTCCTTCTTCATTACCGGGACGACGTTAGCCACCCATTGGGGATATTTGACCACTTCCAGGAACCCAGCGTCATACTGTTTCTTGACTTCATCCCGAACTTTGAGTAGTGTGTCGGGGTTCATTCTTCTTAACTTCACGCTTTCTAATTGTCCCCGGAATTAGGGGAATTTTGTGCGTCACTATCTGGGGGTCCAAACCAACCATATCATCATAGCTCCAGGAAAATACGTCGAGGAATTCTTTAAGCAGACTGATCATATCTCCCAATTCTTCACTCTCTACTACCTTAAGTTCCATTTTTACTTCTTCTGTGCCTAAATTTATGGTGTGCGTTTCGTCTCCACAAGGCACTAGGGAGGGTTCATCCTTTTCATTGCTTTCTTCTGTAAGGTCTTCCTCAGAATCACTTGAAGTAATGGCAGTTATGGGGATTTCAAAATTAACCAGAGGAATTTCTGAGTCTATTGGATTATTAGGTGTTAATTGACGAATGGTCCTGAATGAATAAAAATAAAACGTATTATAAGGATGGAATTCAAAAGGAAAGAAAGAGAGAATTGGATTTAAAATGCGCTATTAATTCATTAACGTTCATGCCATAAGAAAAAGGTCCATTTACAGTATTACACTTGTCACCATGGACAAAATGATCAAGTGTTGACAACCAAAGGTACTTTACTCGAAATTGAGTACAGGGATGTCTTCTGCCGTCCAGTTGTCTAGTTCCTGCCCCTCAGCTATTGGTGAGACCAGAGCCTTATACAAGGAATCCAGGTAGATGACATGGATGGATGGTTCATCAGGTGATTCTCCCACCTCTGCTGGATTTTCAATGACCGGTTTAGTGAAGACTTATGTGATTCTCGGGAATACTTTCATCTTTCCCATTTTCTGATCGAATCTCTGATCCCGAAGTGTTTTCCTCATCCAGAATCGCCCATCCATAAGGGCATCTTCCTCATAACCCAAACCACAGTAACCTACCTTCTGGATAGCTGGTATAGGTTCAACGATTCCCTGTAATGTGGCGCCTAGGCCTTTGCCTTCTTCGTACCCACTTCTTGTCATTATCTTGGCTACCATAGCCATAGCCCCTCCATTTCCGATTTCTTGTAACTCAAGGGCCTGGAAGGAGCTTTCCAACGACTCCTCAGCCGCTTCCACATAAGGGAGTGATTGTGCTTGGTGACTAGCAAGGCCTCCTCTCCTTTCACTGTGATGATTTTGCCGTTCATAATATATTTGATCTTTTGGTGCAAAGTTGAAGGAACGGCGTTCGCAGAATGGATCCAAGGCCTCCCCAACAACATAGTGTAGGCCGACTCAATGTTCATCACCTGAAACGTGACGTTGAAAGTACATGCACCGACTTGGATTGGCAAGTCAATGTCTCCCAGCACTTCTCTCCTTGTACCGTCGAAGGCTCTCACCACCATAGCACTCTGACGTATATCAGATTGGTCAACCGGCAGCCTGGCCAAGGTGGTATTAGGCAGTACATTAAGAGCTGACCCGTTATCAATAAGTACCTTAGCTACTATACAACCCTTACACTTCACTGTTACATGCAGAGCTTTAGTGTGCCTTAAACCCGCAGGGTCTATCTCGTCCTCCGAGAAAGTAACAAAACTGGATGCCTGGATTTGTCCCACTATCTTCTCAAACTGCCCCGGAGTAATGTCGGGGTTTACAAAAGCCTGATCCAGGATTCTTTGCAAGGCTTGCCGGTGTACCTCTGAGCTCAAGATCAGTGACAGCAGTGAAATCCGTGCAGGCGTCTTCCTCAACTGCTCCACCACATCATACTCGCTCTATTTCATTATTTGGAGCAGCAGTTCCTCCTCTTCTTTATGCTCATCAGGCTCTACTTCCTGTGTCTTCTCAACCTCCTCTTCAGCATTCTTCAATGACTCTCCCATCTTTACTTTCCCTTTTCTCTTTTCTTTTTCTTCGTTCCCGTAACACCTCCCACTTCGAGTTATGTACTCGACTTCTTGCTCTAGGGAGGAGGGTTTTGTGGTAGTGGCGGGTTGAGGATTAGTTTGGGGAGTAATATTGTTGGTAGGTCTGGCATAAGTCATCTGAAAGTGTTCATGAGGAGTGAAACATGGCTTAGGAGGTGCCGGGGGTGAAGCAAGGCTAGGAGCCGGTGTACTGCTTGACGCTCCTTGGGTGAAGACTTGGAAATTGTAATTCCAAGGTATGGCATGGGTGTTGGTAATAGGGAGCTGAGATGGGGCTTGGATAACCGTTACTGGCGGCGAGGCTACTAGGGGTGAGAAGGTGATTCTGGGTTTAGAGGTAGAAGCCTTCTGGCTGTATCTAGTTGTGTTCACTCCCTCTTCCATCTTCGACCTTGTCTGGCATCTCAGAACCTTGAGAGACAACAAGTTCTGAACCTCTTGCCTGAATCCCTCACAGCCCCGCAGCTCATGATCAGCTGCCCCTCCATGATAAGGACACCCCGTACCTTCTTCTAATCCCGTTACCTGAGGGCAAAGGTAGCCTTCCCTCATTGCCACAGAAAAAATTTCTTTAAAGTAAGGAACTAGCTTGTCTACTTCCGGTGTTGATCCTTCTCCATCAGACTCTATCATATTTACACCACTGCCCGCATTATGGTTAGGCAGTGGGTTTGAGGTAACATTGGGGAGGGAACCATTTCCCTCAATTTTTAGCCATCCATTCCGAATTAAAGCGCGCACTCTTCCTCTGAGTGCTCCGCAGTTGTCAGTTGAGTGCCCTTGTGCCCCCCCATGATACTCACAATGGGCAGTGGCATCATACCACCTGGGGTATGGCGGCTGGATCGGGTCTAGGGGAACTGGTACAATTTGGTTTATACCGACAAGGTATCGGTATATTTCACTGAGAGGGAGGGGAAGAGGTGGATCAGGGTTTCTTGGGGGTCTTGGGTTGTTTTGTAGTGGTCTTGGTTGAGCAGGAGGAGGAGGTGGTCTTGGTTGGTAATTTGTAGGTGGGGGATATTGTGGGCGCGGGTGTGGATAATTAGGGAAAGGAGGTGGAATGTTTGCGACTGTTTGGCCATGAGGGGGAGGATATGGCCGATAATTGTTTTGAGGGAATGGGGAATAATTGTTTTGACGGGTGACATAATGCACATCACCCTCCTTCTTCTTGCCAAAGCTGGCAGTCTTTTTCGCAGGGTTCTCAGCCAACTCCTGCAACCGTCCCATTCTTAGATTGGCCTCTATTCTATCACCGGCCTGTATGATGTCAGAGAAGCTGTTGGAAGTGTTCCCAATCATCAAATTGAAATAGGGGGCTTTCAACGTCTCAATGAACAGAGAGCACAGCTCATTGTCAGTCACCGGAGGGTGTACTTCTGTCGCCTTTTCTCTCCATCTCTGGGCATACTCCTTGAAGCTTTCCCTGTCCTTCTGCACCAGGTTTTGAAGATCCCTCCTTGTGGGGGCTACATCATAGTTAAATTTGTACTGCTTTAAGAAGGCATCAGCTAAATCCTTCCAGGAGCGCAGTTTGCTCCTGTCCAACTGAATACACCACCTCAAAGCTGCCCCGGAGAGGCTCTCATGAAAGAAGTGGACCAGCAGTCTGTCATCCTCTGTCAGAGCAGACATCTTGGCGATATAGGTGGCCAAGTGAATGCGAGGATCTGAATTCCCTGTGTACTTGTCGAAATCAGGGACCTTGAACTTGGGTGGTACCACCACATTGGGAACCAATCTAAGTGATGCCACATCAACTGAGCCATACATATTCAGCCCCTCTATCGCTCTCAATCTCTCTTCTAGAGCAGATAGTTTCTCGTTTTCTCTCGTCTTATTTTCTCCTCCCATTTTATGAAATGCTCCGCCAGCTGGGAGATGAGGGGTGGAGTGAACTGGAGGGATTAGAATGGAAGGGTATGGGTCGGTGTTTGAAACGGTTGGGTAATGAGAGTAAGGTAAGTCATTATTCATGGCAGCCGGATTGACAGTGATTGTCGGGTCCGGAATTGGTGAATGGAAGGTAAAAGAAGTTGAAGCTTGGTGTGGATCATTTGTTGGAGGTGGTGGAGGAGGTAGCGGTAGGCTAGGCTCTGCTGTGGGTTTATTCTGGGACATTTCCCTCATTAGTCTTATAAGTTCTGAGACCTGATCTTTCAATTCGGAAACCTGTCCTTGTAGGTTCTATACTTGTTCCTGATCTTCCATTATCTTCTTTGTTCGAGATCTTGTTAAGTACACTTGCTTGGGTTGAACCGTGTGTTTGGTCAGACTTGCCTTGTTTGAAGCAATGTTGATTTCCTGTAAGAAGTCGAAAAAAAGGATTTTTAATGAATTTTGAATTTTGTAAAGAAACTAAAAGTCCTGGTCTGGACGAAGGATACAGTGGCATTTGGGAGCTAGAATGAAATCTACGAAAGGATAATTGCATCAACTTTATCATGGCATCGTTCGATAGTCTGACTGTGAATGACTGGATTGAATGCGCGTTAATGATACCTGTCCATATAGCGCATTCAATTTTTCATATAACCCTAGCGAGGGAGTTCCTATGGGATTCATATTATTCATTCACAAATTTGCTAAACAATGGTCCAAAAATCATTTCATTAACTGAATAATTTGTACACCGTATTCTTTACATCGGCCTAGGCTCTAGGAGGTTTTTTATAATGAGATGACATTTTCTGAGATACTCATATAACCTTTCTTCTTGTTTGGCAGGGTTGAATGCTTTTAGAGCATACTCGGATTCAGGTAGGAGTTCTTGCTTTCCCTGTGCTATCGTTCTCTCCAGCTGGTCAACATTCTCTTTCAGCTCTTGATAGAGAGTAGCTTGTCTTTCTTTCTCCTTCCTTTCCTTAGCACATTCTTTCAAGATATCGTTGATGAGTAGTGTCTGTTCTTTTAATTTGAGCTTCTTCTTTTTATTTTCTTGTTTATACTCTTCAATGAGTATCTCTTGGTATTTCATCTTTTCCTGAAGCTTACTATTCTGCACTTTCATTTCTTTGACCTCAGCTTGAAGAGAGTCTCTTTCCTCTTCCCACCGTACTTCTTGCTCTTCGAACCTTATCTTTTCGGCCCTTGCCTCTTCCCTGAGTCTTCTCACCTTTCTTTTAAGGCGCTGCCGTTGGTCTTCCAACTGTTTTGTTTGTTCTTGCAGTTGTGAGTTCTCGGTATTTGCCTTTTGTAATGAGTCATCCAGACGGTTATCAGCTTCTTCTAATAGGACGTTTCGGCGAGGGTCGCTGTCTTCGAATTCTACAGTTGAGTGTTCTCGGTCTCTGTCAGCCCTCCATTCAAGATAATCGCGTGTGGCACTTGGACCATTAGGCGACCTTTCTATCAGAGAGATGTTTTCCCAGGATCTGCGAGCCATTTTCAACCCTCCCTCTTCCTTGAGCTCATGGTAGAAATGACCTTGGTGGTATTCTTCAATGTCGATTCTGGTCTGTGTTGAGCCAAACTGCCTCATTACCAATGCCGGAGTGTAACTTGTGTATCTGGTTACTCCGATCAGGGACACCGACTGATTACCTCCCGTGTTGATCAAAACGGATTGGCCTGACGACCACAGCTTCCTCCAACAATAATCATGGCTATTGAAACTCAAAATCTGTTCCCACCACTGCTGTTCATTCTTCGGACTGATTATTAACCGGGTCATCTTCTCGATGGGAGGCTGGTCAAGGTAACAAGTCAATCCTTTTGTCTCCACAGGGCATATGTGACTGATAATCCAGAGATATAACAATTGAGAACAACACTTGATGGACCCTTTACCCTGTTGTCTGCAGTAGGTAAGGGTTAATAAGGTCTCCGCAAGAATTGCCGGTATCGGATTGACCTCCTGCCTTTCTACCGCCCAGAATACTTCCACCGTGCTGCAGGTTATGATTCCTAATGGTCCCGGGAACAAAATCAGGCCATAGATTCCCAATGCGAGTGCTACTGAAGCTTGATCCCACTGTTTCTCTTGGAGGTATTGATCTAACCGCTTCTCGAGGTAGGTCCAATACCATCCATGCGTGTTCCCTTTGACCGTTTCTTTTGACTTTGCCTCCTCCGAAGGAATACCCAACAAATGTGTTAATCGTTTCCAGGTCTGCCTATGCTCAAGGTGTAGGTAGATCCGATTCTGTGTTGAGTAAGGAATCTCTAGTAATGCCTGATATTCTTCCATAGTGGGAACTGTATCAATGTCATTGAAAGAGAATACCCCGTACTTAGGATTCCAAATTGACAGCATGGCCTTTAATGCCGAGATTTGGACCTTGACTCGCATTAGGGTTGCAATTTTCCCGTATTTCCTTTCAAATCGTGCCTTGACCTGATCGGGAAGCGACCTCCATCCATTAGACAGACCCTCGAGGCTGTTCATTCTGACCTCAATTTTATTCAGATCCCATGAGGGTAGTAAGCTAGCATGTGCCTTGGAAACATTATTTTACGAGGGTACTGGAATATGAGTTGATTTGGACCAAAGTTTAGCATTCTGAACTTCTTCTGCCGACTGACTCGAGGATGCCATGATAAAAATGATGCCTTATCCTTTTCACAGACTCTTGGTTTGATGATGCCTGCGGAAAAACTCGTTAGCAAGATAAATTTGGGTAATTTTGAATCATACTGTTGGCAGGGTGACACATACACATTTATCAAAGTAGGAAAATGTGTAGGTGTTTCAGTAGAATTCAAGATTACCCTCACAAAAACGAACAAAAGGAAATTAAAGCAGAACAGGGTAAGAGCAAGTATGCCCCTTTTGTCCTAGCAAAGGGAGACTCCTGATACCGGATGAGTGCTACCTAATTGGATAGTTCTATCTTATAAGGTAGCTTACTACGGCTTTCAGCTATTGTGATAGTTTAGCTCAAGGTCTAATTTTCTAAAAGCCACAGGTTCCCAAATTGCCCCTCATCAGAATAAGAGAGCCGTTCTATAACCATGATATTATCGGGAAAATTCCACGAGTATCATAGTGGATATAACGAGTTTCAATCTGAGCAGAAGCCTTCATGGATACTAACGGGGTAAAACCCACGGGTACCGCTACATGACCCCCTCCTACTTTCCTAAAAGGGTAAGAAAGCCCGGGTATAGGACCGAAGCGTGTGAGGACATCGTGTGAGTGTTCAGTGTGTGAAGGGACACCTTTACCTCTTCCCAATTCAGGAGGATTTTATTCTTTCCATTTTTTCCTTTTTCCTTTTTTTTCGAAACGAAGAGCACTGTAGGAGGATAAAACAAGCAAAACAAGCAAAACAAGAGGAACAGTTAGTAGGAATAAACAAAAATTAACACGTAAACTATCGCCGGGTGAGCCCACCTAACTGTAATCTGCTTGGAAAATTAAATCTACTTTTTAGACCTCTAAACCGGGGTTAAATTCGGATATGATGTCCCCAGTGGAGTCGCCAAGCTGTCGCAAGGTGTTTTGCAGTCGCCTGAACGAACCCTCACCGAAGTGGGAAAGAGTGAGGAGTCGCCACTTTAATTTTGAGGGAAATTAAAGAAAACCGTTTATGAAGATAAATTGAGATGAAACCACTTCTAGGCAGAGATTCTAAGTTCGGGGTCCGTAAACGGGTGGGGAAGGTGTTAGGCACCCCACCTCGTCCCTTAATAAGGGTAAGTAGATTTAACTTTGCATTAGTTAGGAGGGCTTGAATGGACATGTTAATCCTTTTGACTAAAGGAACATTTGATTTTTCACTAAATTTGGATCACCCAGATACACAAGTAAATGAGACAACCTTAGTGAGTTACTGTTGTATGTTAATTTTATTTGAAAGAAATATTTTATTAAAATTTAATTTAAGAATCGGATAAGAACTCTTCTCCGAACTCTTTAATATTTATTAAAATTCTGAGTTGAGACCGGATAAGAACTCTCCTCCGATCTCTATTTAATATTTATTAAAATTTTGAGTTGAGACCGGATAAGAACTCTCCTCCGATCTCTATTCAATATTTATTAAAATTTTGAGTTGAGACCGGATAAGAACTCTCCTCCGATCTCTATTAAGTATTCATTAAAATTTTGAATTGAGACCGGATAAGAACTCTCCTCCGATCTCCTTTTTGAATGTTTATTAAATTTTTAGTTTGAGAACCGGATAAGAACTCTCCTCCGATCTCTTTTAAATTATTTTGTTAAAAATTTTGTTTGAGGAACGGATAAAGACTCTCTTCCGACCTCTTCGAAATTTGGACACAGCCATATATCTTAGGAGTCTAAGTTTAAGAGTTCTAGTATTTAAAGGTGCCAAAGGTCGAAATAAGACTTCTTTTAACTCGTTGGTACTTTGAGACTAAATAAGGGACGCCGGACTGAATTTTGCTGACCTCCCCTAAGGTCACTTTACCAGTATTCTATCAGTACCCTTTTACTCATCTGAGTTTTGATTTTTTATTCCGCCTTATGGCATTATGCCGGATCGCCTTCCATGTCAGCCTAGTGATTCAATTTTGCTATTTCCCTGACGTGTTATTTAGACCCTCTTTTTTTTAAAGAGACACTTTAAACATAGTTACCTACATTTTGCCTAGCTACTTCTACGTAACTCGGGACTAGATGACTTGCGTTCAGAAATAATAAAGATTAACAAAAGTGTGGGTTAGCCAGCACGGGAGTAAACTAGAGCATATCTTTCCTTTGTATTTTTTTTAGCGTGACACGAACTTAAAGAAAATAACAGGCATAAGTAAGAGGACAAAAGGAAATACGTGAAACGAGAACTAGATTTAATAAAATGGCGATATTAACACTGACCTGTAGGGAGTCGAGTCTATTGAACTAACTACAGAATCGCAAAAGTAGCAAGATTGCAAGTTGGCAGCCGGAGGACTATGGTTTGCCTCGAAATGAAGTATTCTTTGTTAAAATGTAAACAGGTCAAAATAACCAAGCTTGAGTGGAGTTGAGCTTAGACAATATGAATGGAAATAGAGGATAACAAAGACAGAAAGTGGGAGTGCCACAGGATAATGAACGAACTGAAAATGAAAAATTTCAGTATTCAAGAATCCCTTTTGCAAGAAAACACTTCAGAAAACTAGTTTCAAAAGTTTTTTTCTACGAAAACTCCAAAAAAAATAGCAGAGTAACAAACTGAATTAAGTTTCAGAGTTCTTCCACTATATTAACAACCTTCTTTCTTTTTTTTTTTTTTTTCCGTCCCTTTGAACAGTTTTCAGGCAGGTATTTATAGGAATCGGGTGCTCCCCATGAAGGGTCAGGATTTATTTTGAGGGAGATGGAGGGTCTGGATTTTGAAGGACATGATCGGATGCTTGAGAATTAAAGAGAACCAAAATGAACGGCTGAGATTATTCTTCAGAATATTCGTCCTTTTCTTCTTTCAATCTGACGGTCTCAAATCCTCTTGTCCGGAGGAAATTAAAATCAACTTAGATCAAGGAACCAGAGGTTGATAATAGGAAATTTAAATTGCAGGAAATTAAAATCAACTTAGATCAAGGAACCAGAGGTTGATAACAGGAAATTTAAATTGTAGGAAATTAAAATCAACTTAGATCAAGGAACCAGAGGTTGATAGCAGGAAATTTAAATTGCAGGAAATTAAAATCAACTTAGATCAAAGAACCAGAGTTTGATAGCAGGAAATTTAAATTGCAAGAAATTAAAATCAACTTAGATCAAGGAACCAGAGGTTGACAGCAGGAAATTTAAATTGCAGGAAATTAAAATCAACTTAGATCAAGGAACCAGAGGTTGATAACAGGAAATTTAAATTGCAGGAAATTAAAATCAACTTAGATCAAGGAACCAGAGGTTGATAACAGGAAATTTAAATTGCAGGAAATTAAAATCAACTTAGATCAAGGAACCAGAGGTTGATAACAGGAAATTTAAATTGCAGGAAATTAAAATCGACTTAGATCAAGGAACCAGAGGTTGATAGCAGGAAATTTAAATTGCAGGAAATTAAAATCAACTTAGATCAAGGAACCAGAGGTTGATAGCAGGAAATTTAAATTGCAGGAAATTAAAATCAACTTAGATCAAGGAACCAGAGGTTGATAACAGGAAATTAAAATTGCAGGAAATTAAAATTGGCAGGAAATTTAAATTGTAGGAAATTAAAATCAACTTAGATCAAGGAACCAGAGGTTGATAGCAGGAAATTTAAATTGCAGGAAATTAAAATCAACTTAGATCAAGGAACCAGATGTTGATAATAGGAAATTTAAATTGCAGGAAATTAAAATTGGCAGGAAATTTAAATTGCAGGAAATTAAAATCAACTTAGATCAAAGAACCAGATGTTGATAATAGGAAATGTAAATTGCACTTACAAAGCAAGCCTAATCCGGACACGAGAAGTTCTTCCCCAACGAAGTGTACTTAACAGAATCCCGAAGACCAATGATGAATGGAGGACGAGTTGCAAGACTTAACCTATGACCCCATTTCTTCAAATGCCCCTTTTCTGTTTTTTTTTTCTTTCTCCCGAAAAGCGCCCTTGCGGGTTTTTATTTCGCCTTCGTCTATATGACTAGAAGTGCCCTTCCGGGTTTTCACCTCTAGTTTTTTTTTTTTTTTTTTTTTTTTTTTTTTTTTTCCCTGCAAATCTCATAGTAAAGTACGTGAGGTTATCAATTGTCAACTCTTAATCTTATGGCAAAAATTTTAACTGATTTAAATAGCGCATTAAATAACAAGATTGCAGAAAGATAAATATAAGGGAAAGATAGAAACATGGGGAATGAAGTGTGATTTTATTACGGTTTTAATAAAAACAAAGAAGAAGTTTCAAAGAAGAAGGGTACAAGGATAGCTCTCACATATTCCCTGTGGCTGATTTTGAAATCCCTTAACTGCCATTATTTCAAGTTCTCTGAAGCCTCATGCCGTGACAGTTTCCTCTTCATCCTGGTTTCATGCCCCCCATTCCTTATTTCTCCCTTTTTGTTCTCGGGATGCCCTTTCGGGTTTTCACCCCTAGGTTTTTTTTTTTTTTTTTTTTTGCGCTCTTTCAGGACGCCCTTTCGGGTTTTCATCCTTCACTCATTTTACAGAAAGTGCCCCTTCGGGGTTTTCGCCTTCTTTCACACATTTTGCTAGGAGCGCCCTTTCGGGTTTTCGCTCCTACCCCCTGTCGACACCATATTTTGGCCAATCCCCAAAATCAATAAAACTTTGAAACCGACCCCCAGTACTAAGTTTCCCTGTGACAGCTAATCACATTTCCGATCCCTCTTTGATAGACAGTCACATTTCCGATCTCTCCTCAAAGAATTGAATCAATGCTAAGTCCTCACATCAGTCAAAGCCTTACCAGTCTATTAAATCGCTCACCGATCTCTCAGACCCGTTGTCGAATCTCCGGACCAGTCAAGTATATTCCTGATCTCTGTTAATAAATGAAATGAACTGACACTAGATCTTTTCTTACCAGTTTTATTGCCGATCTCCCTTTCAAAAGTTTAAGAGCTAAGGTTTTGGTCCGGTTTAATGAGGATTCCGATCTTAAGTGTTCAAGTCAAATTTCCAATTTTAATCAAGTCCCGTTCAGCATTTCTTCCCTACCGATCTCATGCTTATTGTGCTTTCCGATCTCTTACGCTTAGATTAATAATTGCATTTAGTTCGTGTTTTGCTATGCTCAGACAATCAAATACTTAGGCAATTCAGAGATTTTCCAATCACATCCAATCATTGAACAAAGAGCGATTTCATTTCATACCAACATTTGTACAAGTCATTGGTGGGGATCACCCCGACTGATCTATTTTCCTCATTTTCTCTCTCACCTCGGCCTCCTCTTCGCTTTCCTCCTCGCCTCTGGGAGCAGTCGGCCATCCAAGAGAAGTCCTCCTCAGGTAACGCTGGAGCTCGGCCAAGAGATCCTTGTGAGCGTTCACATAAGCACCGGCTATTCCTGTCACCATCTCTTCATCTTTTGCCTTAAGCTCCTCAGCAAGGTGAGCGACCTGAGCAGCTTCGTTGGCCCGGAGCGCTTGGACTTCTCTAAGAGCATGATCCCTTTCACCCGAACATGAGTGCATTCGGCCGACTTATCCTCATAGTACTTCATGCGCCTCAATTTGAGATATGTAATCTGAGCGGATGAGAGTTGGGATCGGAGGGATGCCACCTCTTGACTCTTCTTCTCAACCTCCTTACCCGAGCGGTGAGCCTTTTCCGGACTACGTCTTTGGTTCACGGGCACTCTACATTCAAACTCATGGATCGGGTCGATGTCGCCAAGATTGTCCGGAGACGATGCTGTCCGATCCTCCCAAAGGCAGATGGAAGACCCCAAGACTTTGGCAAAATCGGGGTTCTCCCGAACAGTCCGGTTGTTCTCCAGGGAAGCGATCAGCACTTGAGCGCCACGAGAAGGGGGCCTCACAGGAGGTCGAGAACGACCCCCTTCTGTGCTTGGAGCAACTGGAGGAGGTGGAGGCGGCTCTTCTCGTTGAGGAGGAGATCGGACAGCTTCTGCGATAGGCGGTCCCGAAGGTTGAGGCGGGTCTCCTTGTATCTCCCCAGGTTCATGGCCGGGTGTTTGAAGTAGTGCCGAACGCTTCATCTCTTTTACTTTCCGGGAAATCTCTCTTTCTTTCTTCCGTTTCCTGGAACCCTCACCACCCGCCATACCTGCACAAAGAAGAGGTCAGTGAGATCGCTAAGGTCCTGAGATCTGAGATGTAGAAAATACCAATGCCGAGGTCAGAGAGCGGAAGTTCGCGATCTTGGCCGGTGATCAGCTGTATGGTCCAATGGTGCAGCTCGGCAGTCACCGCATCTAAACAGGAGAACTTCTGAGTGGCCGCCTGATTCTTCAGTTCCATCACTATTAGGCTTTCCTCCTTGTTCAGGGTAATACGCTTCGGAATCAAGGGCCCCTGGTGCCACCAGCTACGGGGGAAGTCCTCAAAGCAGGTCGGATTTTTGCTCCTCAGAATAAAGAAGCAGTTCTTCCAATTCTTAAGGGAGGAGGGCAGATCGGTAAAGAGCCCACAATGAGGCTTCGCCTGAAAAAACCAGTGCTCATCGTCCTTTCGGCGAGTTAGCTTGTGCAGTTCGGTGAACACCTTAGCCGTAGGACTGATTCCCTTAGCTCGGCACAGGCCTCGGAAGGCTACTAAGATCCGCCACGAGTTAGGGTGAACTTGGGCAATGCACACTCGGTGATATTTTAGGACCTCCTTGAAGAAGTCGTCCAGAGGGAACCGAAGACCGGCCTTTAACTGTTCCTCATATACCATAACCATGTTATTCTCTTCAAAGAAGTGATCGGCTCGATGATCGCCGTGACACCGGATAAGTTCGTACGAATCAGGACGAATATTGTACTCCTGGCTAAACGATTGTAGATCGGATTCTTGCAAGATCGATGGCAGCTCGTCCATAGGAATATTCTCCCTCCCTGAAGAAGGTGCATGCCTTGATGGTGCGATCCGCCCCCGAGCTGGAACGGAGACCCTAGGAGGTTCTGGTCGTGCGCTTGGCCCGACCACCTCTTCTTCATCAGACGACAACGAAAACTGAATGGAAGGAGGGCTCGTCGCTCTCTAACCTTCGGCGCCACTCATTTTCAAAGGAAATAAAGAATTTAAACTAAAAAGAAGATCAAAGCCCTTACCGGAGTCTGATCGGCGTCGGAAGAACTTGAGAAAACGAGAGAACTTTGAAGTTGTGAGCAAGAGACTGAAAATGGAATAAGAGAGCAATTGGCTAACCCCTACCCCTATTTATACTCGTTCGAGCATTTAATGCTCACGATGTCCCAGGCAATGCATCGGTTAACGGGATTCGCCAGCTGTTCTGACACGTCTCTCGAACACTCCAAATTCCATAAAGAGAACGGCTAATTAGAGATCGGCATATTAAGATAAATGTTTCGAATTGCGGATCAGTTAAGGGTTGTTCAGTTAGGAACCAGATCGGATAAACACATCAGAGATCGGAAAATAATCAATGCAATAATAATAAGATGATAATTGACTTTTATTTCCAAAAGATCGGATTACATCATTTGGGCGATCTCTAGGGATCGGAATAATAGAGATCGGAAGATGGGAGATCAGCATGAGAGATCGGAATAGGAGCGTGGGAGGGATCGGAAGGCAAAAAGAATAAGACAAATCCCAAATAACCGTCGTCAGAATCAGAGCCAAGGTAGTTAAAGCGTGGCAGACGAGATCTCGCCCACGCCTAAGAATCGCCACTTAATCTTGCCAGTGCGGTGGTATGTCATGACAGTCCTGTATATCCCAATCTCCACCGTTGATCTCACTTGTAAGGACGAACCCGGAACCCTTGGATCAAGAGAGAAGACGACATGTAACATCCTCCCGGTAGCAATTCCGCACAGTCTACTGTTCCGATGACCGGTGTCGGTCCGGACAGCTAGAACGTCTGGAAAAATATTTAAACTAAAGTCAGGAACCATAATTAACTCAAATATTAATAAGAAAAATTTAGTAAAAATTTTAGAAATAAAATACAACTGAGTCAAAGCAGTGGTGCCCAAGCGATGGGTAGCGGAGGAAGTTGCGGTTCTATAACGAGGAACCCTAGACCACAGGGAAAAATTGTAAAATAATTTTTGGGACTCAGAGAAGGGTTATTGAGGTTCCTATGGCATTAGAATGCCAAGAAAATATTTAGAAAAATTTTTCAATCAGATGCACCAATTTTGACCCGTTAAGCCAAGCGGAGGGCATTTTGGTCATTTCGCTTTCCGAGGTGATTTTTGGCCGACTTGTCCAGTTGAGTAAATAATTAATATAACATAAAATATGAATAAACATTACTAGAAATCAAATTGAAAATGATTAGTGGAGGAAAGGAAAGAAAATGAAGAAAAAGCTCAATTATGACATCTTGATGATGTCATTTACAAATTGTGACCAATCACAAATAAGCTACCATTTGACTAAACTATTAAAAGACATAAATGAAGACCAAAATAACACAAATTACAGCAGCCATTCTTCTTCTTCTTCTTCCCCAAAACGTGACTCTTCCCATCTCCCTCCATTGATGAGCTTGGCAAGCTCATGAAACCCTAAACTCCCACCATATTTCCTTGAGTTCCCAACACTAAATTTTACCCTAGAACCTTGCTTAATATTTTGGGAGCTAAAAGAGGAGAAGAAATTGAAGTTTTGGGTTGGCTTGGATTTAAGCTACAAGAGGTTAGTGCACTATATATCAAAACTCTTTAATTTCATGCATAGGAACTTGAATTTAGCAAGAATTTGTAAATTAAGTGGATGAAATTTATGTATATGTACTCCATAAGTTTCGGCTGCCCTAGGGAGAAATAGGATTGAGTGTTTTTGAATGGACTTGGAATGAATTAGAAATCATGAATAAAGTATATAAACATAAGGAAATGAGTTAGTTAGTCAACTAGGGTAACTTGTACAAAATCTTGAATTTGAGCTAGGGTTTTGGGAGTAAAGTGTGGACTTGGATTATGAATTGATTAGAGAACATTTTAATGGTCAATTAGTGACCATTTTAGGTAGATTGACCAACAAATGGACTGAAAAATGAGATTGCAAAGTGAGGTTGCAAACTGCCCTAGGACAACAGCATAGGGACTGAAAATTCAGTCCCTTTGCACTGCCATAACTTGGGCTGTGCTAGTCCAATTGGTGTTTGGCAAATTGGAAATGAAACTAGGCTTATAATGGCACATTTTTGCTGAAGAAACCATGCCCAAAAGACCAAAGCAAGAGGACCAAAACTTGGCCCCAATCCGGATACCCTGAAACTGCCTCTGCAGAATTGACCAAATGAATAGTAACTGTTCATTTGGCCATAACTCACTGTAGATTTGGTCAATTGGCCTGAAATTTTTAAAGAAACAAGTTAAGACATAGACAAACAACTTTCATGAAGGAACCTACCCCAAATTATGGCCAGAACCCATTCAACCAAGTGATTCAAGTTACTGTTCATGCACTGTAGATATGGTAAATTTCTGCAGAATGCATATCCGGACAGCTTGGGTTTTTGAGCCATATCTGGAGCTACAAAACTCCAAATGGAGTGATTCAAAAAAGGAAATTCAACTAGACAAAATAAGGAACAACTTTCATGTTTTACATTTCTTCAAATTCCAACAGTAACAGTGTCCAATGGAACAGTGAAGTTGTCTCACCAAAACTGAAAATTCTGTTTAAGTAGAGTTACACTTTGGAATGGTATTAACACTTAATGCCAACAAGTTTTAAACACCAAATGTGGTATGTTGGGAGTGCCAAAGTCAATGTACACATTTTTATGCTAAAAGTCAACATTTTTGTTGACCAATGATGAATAGTAAAATCAAAACCAAAAATTGGCAATTTTGCCAAAATGACCTAAGCTTTGAGAAAGTGACCAAAACCAACAAGTTTTGAATACAAAATGTGGTATGTTGGGAGTATTAAAACCAATGTACCTATTGTTTATGCAAAAGTCAACATTTTAATTGACTAATGAAATGAATAGTGACATGAAAACTTGAAATCCAAAAATTGTGAAACTTAAATATGCAAAATGCCCTAGTATACCTAACAAGATTGGTTTGGATAGTTTGGCATGCCAATAGGGTATTGTTTTAGCAGTACTGCGAAAGGAAAGGCTTTATGCCTGTATTCATGGCTTTATGCCCGTATTCATGGCTTTTATGCCCGTATTCATGGCTTTTATGCCAATTATGTGATATCATGGCTTTTTAGCCATACTGACTGCATACGTGGTTGACGTTCTGCGTCCCATGGTATGACGGCCCGAGGCACCGCGGTGTCCAGTGCCAACGACCCGTTATCCAGTCCAATCGTCCAGTATAGGTTACTTGGGAATGGAAAAGTATAACTATAAATTGAACTGATTATTAAAGAAAATACGAAAATTAAATATCAGGAATGATTACGATAGAATACAAAGAAACTCAGATCATGAAGAAAATAATTAACAAAATACATGAAGAAGTTAATATCATAAAACGTAATTAGCCCTCGACTAAACATTAAGTTGGTAATTATTCAGTTCTTATGAACACAATGGCGAAGAAATTATGATTTTTTTTTTATTGGCATATTATTTCTTTCTATTTTATTATTTGCACCACTAAGCTTTATGCTTAGCGCGTCGCTTTTGCAACGCGTAGGTACTGAAGATTGGACAGAGGGCCCAGTGGACCACAGATTCGGTAAGGCAGCTCACAGTTCTGCATAGTGTCTGTGTCACCTCATTGTCAGCAGTGCATTGGTAGGACGCTAGATGTCATTTTGGTATTTTGTAATTGATTTTATTTTCTCATATGTATTTGAAACTTATGTAATGTATTTTGATATTCATGTAAATAATGAAAAGTGTGGTTGTAAATGGAAAAGTGAATGTTTATATATGAATTATGCATGGTATCATATGAGATGGATGAATGAGAACTGAGATTGAACATTGTTGAGAATTTGATAAATGGAGTTGAGATGATGGAAAATGAATATAGGAAGTGTTTTTCACGAGTTCAAGAAGCTGCTTCTCCATTTTTAGCCGATTACTCATGGATTTTCTATAAAAATTTTTCGGAACCTCAAATAAATAGTAATTTCGATAAATGGCTTAAAATGAATTATATTTCACAAGTTATATTCAAAAGGAAGAATAAAAATGAATTAAGATTAAATAGAGTGCTCGGCACACTGAGTGGCATAACTTGCTCGGCTACACTGTAGTCGGGTAAGGGGTGTCACATTTGTGGTATCAGAGCACGGTTTAGGCGTTTCTGGGCCTAGATTGAGTCCATACCATGCATTGCATTTGTAAGAGTCGAGGTGACACTAACGCAGATCTGTTTGTCTTTGTTAAATAGGATATGGACCCTTCATCTCAAAGGGCAGTGGAAGAAGAAGTAGTAAGTCATATCCCGACTGGGAGTGATATTGGAAATCGGGAGATCTGCTCCACCAAAGTGCAAGAGGTGCTGTACAACCCCAACAGGCCTTGTTTGAGCAGATGTGGATTCTTTCGACAGATGAGTGGGTTGTTCCACCATTGTCTCAAAGTGAAATCACCTCTAGGAAAAATTAGGAAGTATGGAGTGTAGATTTCAATGGTCGAAAGGAAGACGATTCTGCGGCTAAGTATTGGTTAGAAAGGATCAAAGAGTCTGGCGGCTCCATTGCACACGAGCGAGTTTGGAGTGTGCGGTTTATTATTACAAGAAACGCATATCGATGGTGGGATGTCGTAACCAAGGTAGTGCCACCAATGACATAACTTGGAAATTCTTTACGATAGAGTTCGAAGAAATATATTAGCTGTGTTCACGAAGAGGAACAGAAGAGGAGTGGTGATCAGCAAAAGAGGAAATTTGGACAATCTAGTAATAAGAGGCCGAGAGAACAGTCAAGTCAGACATCTGATCAAAGTAGGAGATCTAGACCTAGGCCTATACCCAGAAGAGATCAACCAGAAATACTAGTAGTGAGTGCGCCAGGATTAGCAAGAAAATGTGGCCATTGTAACAAGTGGCATAAAGGTGAATGTAGGGGATTGACTGGAGCCTGTTATAGATGTGGGGCCACAGACCATCGTCTGAAAGATTGTCCTAAGAGGAATTTACCACGGACCCAGACAGAGGCCGTGGAAGGACCAAGTACAACAGTAACACCACTTCCAAATGTCACCCAAGCCGGAGAGGAGCAAGAAGCCCCAGATGTGAATTTGAGGTAAAATATTTCTTTTATGATATGCCTAAGTGTATAATGATAGATTCGAAAAGACTAAATGGTACCATGTATACAAAAGAAGTAGACAGATGGAGTAATAGAAAGGTAAAAGAATTATCTTAGAACCAAAAAAAAAAAAAAACATCCAGTAAATTTCGAGGACGAAATTTAAATTAGAGGGGAAGAGTTGTAACATCCTCCCGGTAGCAATTCCATAGATCTCTTGATTCGGTGACCGGTGTCGAACGTCTGGAAAAATATTTAAACTAAAGTCAGGAACCATAATTAACTCAAATATTAATAAGAAAAATTTAGTAAAAATTTTAGAAATAAAATACAACTGAGTCAAACGAGCCGGTGCCCAAGCGATGGGTAACTGGAGGGAAGTTGCGGTTCTCGCAACGAGGAACCCTAGACCCTGGGGAAAAATTGTAAAATAATTTTTGGGACTCCAGAGAAGGGTTATTGAGGTTCCTATGGCATTAGAATGCCAAGAAAATATTTAGAAAAATTTTTCAATCGGTACAGCCAATTTTGACCTGTTAAGCCAAACGGAGGGCATTTTGGTCATTTCGCTTTCCGAGGTGATTTTTGGCCGACTTGTCCAGTTGAGTAAATAATTAATATAACATAAAATATGAATAAACATTACTAGAAATCAAATTGAAAATGATTAGTGGAGGAAAGGAAAGAAAATGAAGAAAAAGCTCAATTATGACATCTTGATGATGTCATTTACAAATTGTGACCAATCACAAATAAGCTACCATTTGACTAAACTATTAAAAGACATAAATGAAGACCAAAATAACACAAATTACAGCAGCCATTCTTCTTCTTCCTCTTCCCCAAAACGTGACTCTTCCCATCTCCCTCCATTGATGAGCTTGGCAAGCTCATGAAACCCTAAACTCCCACCATATTTCCTTGAGTTCCCAACACTAAATTTTACCCTAGAAACTTGCTTAATATTTTGGGAGCTAAAAGAGGAGAAGAAATTGAAGTTTTGGGTTGGCTTGGATTTAAGCTACAAGAGGTTAGTGCACTATATATCAAAAACTCTTTAATTTCATGCATAGGAACTTGAATTTAGCAAGAATTTGTAAATTAAGTGGATGAAATTTATGTATATGTACTCCATAAGTTTCGGCTGCCCTAGGGAGAAATAGGATTGAGTGTTTTTGAATGGACTTGGAATGAATTAGAAATCATGAATAAAGTATATAAACATAAGGAAATGAGTTAGTTAGTCAACTAGGGTAACTTGTACAAAATCTTGAATTTGAGCTAGGGTTTTGGGAGTAAAGTGTGGACTTGGATTATGAATTGATTAGAGAACATTTTAATGGTCAATTAGTGACCATTTTAGGTAGATTGACCAACAAATGGACTGAAAAATGAGATTGCAAAGTGAGGTTGCAAACTGCCCTAGGATAACAGCATAGGGACTGAAAATTCAGTCCCTTTGCACTGCCATAACTTGGGCTGTGCTAGTCCAATTGGTGTTTGGCCAATTGGAAATGAAACTAGGCTTATAATGGCACATTTTTGCTGAAGAAACCATGCCCAAAAGACCAAAGCAAGAGGACCAAAACTTGGCCCCAATCCGGATACCCTGAAACTGCCTCTGCAGAATTGACCAAATGAACAGTAACTGTTCATTTGGCCATAACTCACTGTAGATTTGGTCAATTGGCCTGAAATTTTTAAAGCAACACGTTAAGACATAGACAAACAACTTTCATGAAGGAACCTACCCCAAATTATGGCCAGAACCCATTCAACCAAGTGATTCAATTTACTGTTCATGCACTGTAGATATGGTAAATTTCTGCAGAATGCATATCCGGACAGCTTGGGTTTTTGAGCCATATCTGGAGCTACAAAACTCCAAATGGAGTGATTCAAAAAAGGAAATTCAACTAGACAAAATAAGGAACAACTTTCATGTTTTACATTTCTTCAAATTCTAACAGTAACAGTGTCCAATGGAACAGTGAAGTTGTCTCACCAAAACAGAAAATTCTGTTTAAGTAGAGTTACACTTTGGAATGGTATTAACACTTAATGCCAACAAGTTTTAAACACCAAATGTGGTATGTTGGGAGTGCCAAAGTCAATGTACACATTTTAATGCTAAAAGTCAACATTTTTGTTGACCAATGATGAATAGTAAAATCAAAACCAAAAATTGACAATTTTGCCAAAATGACCTAAGCTTTGAGAAAGTGACCAAAACCAACAAGTTTTGAATACAAAATGTGGTATGTTGGGAGTATTAAAACCAATGTACCTATTGTTTATGCAAAAGTCAACATTTTAATTGACTAATGAAATGAATAGTGACATGAAAACTTGAAATCCAAAAATTGTGAAACTTAAATATGCAAAATGCCCTATTATACCTAACAAGATTGGTTTGGATAGTTTGGCATGCCAATAGGGTATTGTTTTAGCAGTACTGCGAAAGGAAAGGCTTTATGCCTGTATTCATGGCTTTATGCCCGTATTCATGGCTTTTATGCCAATTATGTGATATCATGGCTTTTTAGCCATACTGACTGCATACGTGGTTGACGTTCTGCGTCCCATGGTATGACGGCCCGAGGCACCGCGGTGTCCAGTGCCAACGACCCGTTATCGATTCCAATCGTCCAGTATAGGTTACTTGGGCATGGAAAAGTATAACTGTAAATTGAACTGATTGTTAAAGAAAATACGAAAATTAAATATCAGGAATGATTACGATAGAATACAAAGAAACTCAGATCATGAAGAAAATAATTAACAAAATACATGAAGAAGTTAATATCATAAAACGTAATTAGCCCTCGACTAAACATTAAGTTGGTAATTATTCAGTTCTTATGAGCACAATGGCGAAGAAATTATGATTTTTTTTTATTGGCATATTATTTCTTTCTATTTTATTATTTGCACCACTAAGCTTTATGCTTAGCGCGTTGCTTTTGCAACGCGTAGGTACTGAAGATTGGACAGAGGGCCCAGTGGACCACAGATTCGGTAAAGCGACTCATAGTTACGCATAGTGTATGCATGTCACCTCACCGTCAAGATGCATTGGTAGGGCGCTAGATGTCATTTTGGTATTTTGTAATTGATTTTATTTTCTCATATGTATTTGAAACTTATGTAATGTATTTTGATATTCATGTAAATAATGAAAAGTGTGGTTGTAAATGGAAAAGTGAATGTTTATATATGAATTATGCATGGTATCATATGAGATGGATGAATGAGAACTGAGATTGAACATTGTTGAGAATTTGATAAATGGAGTTGAGATGATGGAAAATGAATATAGGAAGTGTTTTTCACAGGTTCCGAAGAACTGTTTTCTCCATTTTTAGCCGGTACTCCGCCGGATTTTCTATAAAAATTTTTCGGAACCTCAAATAAATAGTAATTTCGATAAATGGCTTAAAATGAATTATATTTCACAAGTTATATTCAAAAGGAAGAATAAAAATGAATTAAGATTAAATAGAGTGCTCGGCACACTGAGTGGCATAACTTGCTCGGCTACACTGTAGTCGGGTAAGGGGTGTCACACGACAAGACCAGCGTCTTTCGCTCTTAGCCCTCAGATCCCTCCGGACAAGAGGATTTGAGACCGTCAGATTGAAAGAAGAAAAGGATGAATATTCTGAAGAATAATCTCAGCAGTTCATTTTGGTTCTCTTTAATTCTCAAGCATCCGATCATGTCCTTCAAAATCCAGACCCTCCATCTCCCTCAAAATAAATCCTGACCCTTCATGGGGAGCACCCGATTCCTATAAATACCTGCCTGAAAACTGTTCAAAGGGACGGAAAAAAAAAAGAAAGAAGGTTGTTAATATAGTGGAAGAACTCTGAAACTTAATTCAGTTTGTTACTCTGCTATTTTTTTTGGAGTTTTCGTAGAAAAAAACTTTTGAAACTAGTTTTCTGAAGTGTTTTCTTGCAAAAGGGATTCTTGAATACTGAAATTTTTCATTTTCAGTTCGTTCATTATCCTGTGGCACTCCCACTTTCTGTCTTTGTTATCCTCTATTTCCATTCATATTGTCTAAGCTCAACTCCACTCAAGCTTGGTTATTTTGACCTGTTTACATTTTAACAAAGAATACTTCATTTCGAGGCAAACCATAGTCCTCCGGCTGCCAACTTGCAATCTTGCTACTTTTGCGATTCTGTAGTTAGTTCAATAGACTCGACTCCCTACAGGTCAGTGTTAATATCGCCATTTTATTAAATCTAGTTCTCGTTTCACGTATTTCCTTTTGTCCTCTTTCTTATGCCTGTTGTTTTCTTTAAGTTCATGTCACGCTAAAAAAAATACAAAGGAAAGATATGCTCTAGTTTACTCCCGTGCTGGCTAACCCACACTTTTGTTAATCTTTATTATTTCTGAACGCAAGTCATCTAGTCCCGAGTAACGTAGAAGTAGCTAGGCAAAATGTAGGTAACTGTGTTTAAAGTGTCTCTTTAAAAAAAAGAGGGTCTAAATAACACGTCAGGGAAATAGCAAAATTGAATCACTAGGCTGAGATGGAAGGCGATCCGGCATTATGCCATAAGGCGGAATAAAAAATCAAAACTCAGATGAGTAAAAGGGTACAGATAGGATACTGGTAAAGTGACCTTAGGGGAGGTCAGCAAAATTCAGTCCGGCGTCCCTTATTTAGTCTCAAAGTACCAACGAGTTAAAAGAAGTCTTATTTCGACCTTTGGCACCTTTAAATACTAGAACTCTTAAACTTAGACTCCTATGATATATGGCTGTGTCCAAATTTCGAAGAGGTCAGAAGAGAGTCTTTATCCGTTCCTCAAACAAAATTTTTAACAAAATAATTTAAAAGAGATCGGAGGAGAGTTCTTATCCGGTTCTCAAACTAAAAATTTAATAAACATTCAGAAAGGAGATCGGAGGAGAGTTCTTATCCGGTCTCAATTCAAAATTTTAATGAATACTTAATAGAGATCGGAGGAGAGTTCTTATCCGGTCTCAACTCAAAATTTTAATAAATATTGAATAGAGATCGGAGGAGAGTTCTTATCCGGTCTCAACTCAAAATTTTAATAAATATTAAATAGAGATCGGAGGAGAGTTCTTATCCGGTCTCAACTCAGAATTTTAATAAATATCAAAGAGTTCGGAGAAGAGTTCTTATCCGATTCTTAAATTAAATTTTAATAAATTATTTCTTTCAAATAAAATTAACATACAAAAGTAACTCACTAAGGTTGTCTCATTTACTTGTGTATCTGGGTGATCCAAATTTAGTGAAAAATCAAATGTTCCTTTAGTCAAAAGGATTAACATGTCCATTCAAGCCCTCCTAACTAATGCAAAGTTAAATCTACTTACCCTTATTAAGGGACGAGGTGGGGTGCCTAACACCTTCCCCACCCGTTTACGGACCCCGAACCTAGAATCTCTGCCTAGAAGTAGTTTCATCTCAATTTATCTTCATAAACGGTTTTCTTTAATTTCTCTCAAAATTAAAGTGGCGACTCCTCACTCTTTCCCATTTCGGTGAGGGTTAGTTCAGGCGACCGCAAAACACCTTGCGACATGTACCTTTAATGTTTCTCAAAATCTACTTTGCAGCTTGCCAATGGGATTACTGTGGTGAATCCATAAATCTGCTTGTAATTCCAACTATGTAGACAATGTCAGGTCTAGTTACTATAAGGTACCTCAAGCATCCAACAAGTCTTCGAAAATTTATTGCATCAACCAAATCACTACTACCATCTTTTACAAGCTTTAATCTATCTTCAGCTGGAGTTATAATTGGCTTGTTTGCTTCCATCTTGAATTTTTTTAGAACATTTTGTGCATATTTCCTTTGTGAGATAAATATGCCTTCATTTATTTGCTTCACCTTAATACCAAGAAAGTAAGACATCAAGCCCATATCTGTCATTCGAACTGAGCAATCATAGCCTCCCTGAATTTTGATAACAGTTTTGAATTGTTGCCAGTGAAGATCAAGTGAGCCACATACAAATAGAAAATGGCTGTATGTCCATCCTTATTGGTTTTGACATACAAAGTATGCTCATATAGGCACTTATGAAAGCCATGATTAAGAAAATAGGAGTCAATACAAGTATACCATGCGCTTGGTGCTTATTTCAAACCATATAAAGCTTTTCTCAAGTGATAAATTTCATCTTTTTCATCCTTCTTTTCAAAGCCTAGTGGTTGTTCAATGTAAATTTCTTCTTCAAGTACACCATTTAGGAATGCTGACTTGACATCTAGTTGGTATACTTTCCAACGGTTTTGAGTAGCAAGAGAAATGATGTTACATACAGTATCTAACCTTACAATAGGACCAAATACTTCAAAGTAATCGATACCTGGCTTTTGCTTGTATCCTTTTGCACCAATCTCACCTTAAAGTGTTCCACCTCTCCATTGGGCTTGTACTTTGTCTTATATACCTACTTGACTCCAATTGGCTTCTTTCCTTTTAGTAGAGTAGTTAATTCCCATATATTATTCTTTTCAATGGCATGGATTTCTTCATTCATTTCTTTGATCGGATGATCATCTTTAGCTGCTTTCTCGAACATTACTAGATCACAATATGCAAAGAAAACATAACTAGTAACATTGTCCTCATGATCATCATCATCATCAGGATCTTTATCATCACCAACTTCATAATCTTGTAAATGGGCTGGTGGATGACATTCACATTGTGAGCCTCTAGGTGCAGGCGGAGATAACTCTTCGAGAATTGGAGGAAAAGACTACTCACCACTCTGATTAATTGTTTCTATTTCATTGTTTATGAACACTGGTACTGGTAATGATCTCTTTTATTCTTCTAACCAATCCTATACTTCATCTTCAACAAAAGTGATATCTTGGCTGATAATCACCTTTTGAGTATTTGGATTGTACAACTTGTACCCTTTGTTTTTAAACTGTAACCAGTAAAGATGCATTTTTCCGCTTTGTCATCCAACTTTTTTCTAAACTCATCAGGTACATGTGAGTAGGCAATGCAACCAAACACCCTAAATTGATTGAGATTAGGCTTTCCTCCACTCCATGCTTCTTGTGAAGTTCTATCATAAACATTTTTAACAAAACACCTATTCAGGATGTAAATAACACAAGCCATAGCCTCCTCCCATAAACCTTTAAGCAACTTCTTACAGTGTGACATACTTCTCACCATATCCATGATAGCTTTGTTTTTCCTTTTTGCTACTCCATTTTGTTAAGGAGTATACCTAGCCGTCAACTGATGCTTAACTCCATGCTTTCTTAGGTAATCATCGCAAAAGATATATTCAGTGCCTCTATCAGTTCTCAAAATTTTGACAGAATGACCATTTTTCTTTTTAACATTGCCATAAAATTCTTGAGCACTTCACATGCATCGGACTTTTGCTTTAAGAAATAAACCCTTTCTACTGAAATCATCAATGAAAGTAATGAAGTATTTGTTACCTCTATTTGATGGTACCTCCACATAGCATAAGTCTGAATGCATGAGCTCAAACAGCCCTTTGGCTCTCCATGCCTGCCATATAGGAAATGGATCTTTGTGCTTCTTCCCCACAACACAAGTTTAACCAATCTAGTCAGGAACTTGATTAGTTGGCAAGCCTGAAACCCACTTTTTATTTGCAAGGAATTTAATGCTTCCAAAATTCAAGTTTCCAAGATACATATGCCATAGTCAATTATAATCAACAATTATGGAATTACAGTAAGAAGAATTACCACAATTGATATGCATTGGAAATAGATAGCTGGTTGACATCTTTGTCTTCAATATCACACCTTTTTTTATATTACTTACAGTGCACCCGTGCTCGTATCAGCTAGCTGTGCCACACTCAACAGATTTTGAAAAATACTAGGAGCATAGTACACCTCATAAATATAATTTGAGGAACCATCCTTGACTTTTATAGTAATCCTCCCCTTCCCTAAGACTGAAATTTTGTAGTTATTACCTAGTTTCACCAAAGAGCGAAAGGATTCATCTAGCTGAGAAAAAACGTCTTTATTGCCACTTAAGTGATCACTGCAACCCAAATCCAGCAACCACTGGTTATGTAACACCCCTCACCCGTCTACAGTGTAGCCGAGCAAGGCATGCCACATAGTGTGCCGGAGCACCATATCTTATCCTATTTCACTTTAGTTCTTAATTTATTTATTCAAAAATCTTTAATTAAGGTTTAGGCCATTTTTGCTGTTTATTAAAATATGATTTAATTTGAAATTCTAAAAATTTTACCGAAAATCCGACAGAGTGCCAGCTAAAAATTAACAAAGCAGTTCTTCTAACTTGTAAAAGAACAATTCTAATATATTTTTACAACTCAATCTCAACAATCTCAGCAAAAATTTTCTAGTAAAATTTCATCTATGTTCTTCATGATCAAATAATTTCAACGGTCACATCACATTTAATTCTTGCCACTCATATCTATGGGTATCCATTCATGCTCAATTTATATATCAAAAGTCTTAAATGTTATTAATTTACAAGATTTACAAACTAATTACATAAGTTCATCATGTACATGATATACAAATTAATTACAATTTCCTAATTTACATTACAATATAAGAAATAATTATAATGCATAAAATACATAATATGATTAATGTGAGCCCTATCTACAGTCTCAATTGCAAACTTCACAGTACTCCAGTTGCCTCAAATCCCTCCAAACTACTATCACTTTGTGCGGTGGAAGGTAATTTCTCTGTCTATGTCCGTGGAAAGTTCCTCTTATGACAATCTTTCAGATGATGGTCCATGGCCCCACATCCATAACAAGCTCCAGTCAACCCCCTGCATTCACCTTTATACCACTTTTTATAATGGCCACATTTTCTTGGGGTAGAACTTTCTACTGTTAGTCGTGGTGTGCTCATTACTGGTGTTTCTAGTTGACCCCTTCTAGATATGGGCCTAGGCCTTTGTCTCTTACTCTGATAAGATGTATGACTTAAGGGTTCTCTAGGCCTCTTATTATGTAACACCCCTATTTGCATAGCCTGGTATATTTCACTGTTCCGGTGACCGGTGTCAATCTGGACAATTAAGAGAATTAGAACCATGTCTAAGACACCTAGTTAAGCCCTGAACACAAATAATTAGTAATTGCCAAATAGTTAAGTATAAAGAAGAAAAATAGAACATAAGAAGTTAAATGAGCCGGGAGTCACAGCGATGGGTGACCTCGGGAATGACTGCGAGGTCAGTCTAAACTCAAATTTCAAACTATAAAATGTGATGCCGCGGTCCTTAGGACCATTGCGAACACAGTGGAAAAGAGAAAATCATGAAAAAGAGTGGTTAAGCAGGTCAAATAATTAGTTCAAGGATCCGGAAGAAATATTGAATAACTTGCAAATCGGATTGAACCAGCGAGGGCAATTTGGTCAATTCACCCCTAGAGCTGACTCCTGACCTAACTATCCAATAAAATTGGAGAAAAGAAAATTTCGGGATTAAGATTTAAATTAGAGAACTAATGGAAAAATAAATGAAAAAGAAAAAGGAAAAGAAAAGTTTAATTACATCATGCATGACATAAGCATGATGTAATAAATCTAATATTTAAATAATTGAAATTTTGGGGATAAATCGTAATAATTCAAAGACAAAAAAAAAAAGAAAAAAATTCACTTCTTCTTCTCCAAAAAAACGTCACCTCTCTCTCTCCCACTTGTCTCACCACAAACCACCATGGAAGCTTGAGTTCAAGCTTATAAACTCCCACCTAACCCTACCTTGCTCCAAATTCTTCCATAAAAACTTGTTAGATCAACTTGAGAAAGAGATTGAAGAAGAAAAAGGGAGGAGAAAAGGAAAGAATTGAGGAAGTGGAACTCCAAAGTTGAGGTAAGAATTTAAATTGGAATTTTTAGTATAAAACACATGTTTTGAGTTAATTTAACTTAGATTTCAACTTAAAAATCAAAACAAACAATTATTGGGGGAGTAAATAGGAAATTCGTCCAGCTAGAGTTAGAGTTTGTTATGAATGAGTTTGATAGTTTTGAATGGCTATTTGAGGTAAATTAGGTTTGTAGAACTTCATATACACACTTTAAATTGCATTAGATTGAGCTTTGTGTGTAGTTAGGGTTTTGAGCATGTGAAATGTAACACCCTCCCTGCAGCAACTCTGTACATTCTACTGTACCGGTGACCAGTGTCTGTCTAGACAGCTAGAACATCCAGAAAAGTATTTAAACTAAAGTGAGGAACCAAAATTAACTCAAATATTAATAAGAAAAATTTAGAAAAAATTTTAAAAATAAAATACAACCAAGTTAAATGAGCCGGTGCCCTGGTGATGGGTAACCCAATGGGAAGTTGCGATTCTCGCAACTAGGAGCCCTAGACCGAGGGGAAAATTCATAAAACAATTTTTTAGACTTCAGAGAATGGTCATTGAGGTTCCTATGGCATTATAATGCCAATAAAATACTTAGAAAAAATTTTCAATTGGTACAGACAATTTTGGTCTGTTAAGCCAAACGGAGGGCATTTTGGTCATTTCGCCTTCAGAGGTAATTTTTGGCCTCCTTATCCAGTTAAGTAAATAATTATTATGACACAAAATATGAATAAATATTACTAAAAATTAAATTGAAATTAAGTAGACAAGAAAAGGAAAGAAAATGAAAGAAATTGGAATTATGACGTCATTATGATGTCATTAAACATCCTCCCACCCAATCAAACTTTGACACATGGCACTAACTCATTTAAAATGTCTTAATGGGTAAAAAAAAAAGAAAGAAATTAGTTGCTCTTCTCCTTCCTTCAACCAGCCGAAATACCTCTCCATGGCCCTTCCACCATTAAAGCTTACACAAGCTTTATAACTCACCGAAAACTCACTTGAAACCCTAGCCTAGCTTCACAAAAAATTAACCTAACAACTTGAATATCCTCTAGGCAGCCAAAAGAGGAAGAAAAAAAGAAGTTTGTGAAGGGAGAAAATTCTACTCCAAGTTGTAAGTGACCAAACTTTTGCTATTTTTAGTTTAATTCATGTTTAATGGCATGAAATGTGTAGGAAATATAAGAAAATGAAACAAATAAGTGTATGTGTGCACCCTACATATTTAGGCAGCTAGGGTTAGTTAGGGTTGGTGATTTTGCTTGATAGCAAAGTGTTGAGGAGCCGCCCTTGGTGCTAAATGAATGATTGAACTTAGTTATGTAGGTGAAATGCAAAGATTAGGCATGTATAAATATGAAAAAATATAGACACTCGAACAATTCTAGGGTTTGCCCATGTGACGGTTCATTAACCTTATAATGGTCAATTAGTGACCATTTGAATGTGTATGATGAGGAAATTAAGTGAGTTGAGGCTTGGTATTTGAGTTGGCGTAAGCTGCCTTGGTTGACTTGCAGGATTGAGTATGAGTCCAGCAGGTTTGGGCAGTTATAAATGGAGTTGTAGAGGTTCAATTAGTGCAAGGTTAATTGGACATGAAACTAGACACATAATGACACAACTTTGGTGAAGAAACCCTACCCAGAAAACCAAACCAAGTTGACCTAAAAATTGCTCTAATCTGGGTGACTTGCATTTTGCCTGGGCAAAATGACTAAATAAATAGTGTTTATTTATTTAGTCATAACTCAGTGTAAAAAAGTCCAATTGACTTGAAATTTTACCAGCATAAAGCTGAGACATAGACGTACAATTTTCATGAAGAACACAAATCCAAATTCTGAACATAACCTAGTCAAATTGCCAACCAAACTTAGGTTACCAAATCTGGCAGAACCAGTTTTGCCCAGAATTTTGGATTCTGTCTAATTCGGCCAGTTATGGTGTTTAGGCTATAACTTGAGCTACAAAACTCCAAATGGAGTGATTAAAAAAAAAATGTAACTAGACATAATAAGGAACAACTTTCATGAAGACAAATTTATCAAATTCCTACTGTACAAATGACTAATGGAATAGTAAACTTAGTGCTTGAAATATGAAAATTGTGAATAACCAACACTAAGCTTAGAAATGGTATTGGCAACCAATGCCAACAATTTTAGAATGCAAAATGTGGTATGTTGGGAATATTAGAACCAATGTACCTATTATCTATGCAAAAGTCAATATTTTAGTTGACTAATGAAATGAATAGTAACACTTAAACTTCAATTTCAAGAATTGTGAAATTTAAAAGTGTAACATGCCCTGGTACACCTAGCAAGATTGGTTTGGATAGGTTGGCATGCCAATAGGGTTCAGTTAGCAGTACTGCACATGGCATTATGCCATTCTGTGATTTTATGGCTTTTAGTCATTTTAACATTGTGATGATACTTGGCCTTGTGCCTAATATTTATTATAGCTTATTAGCTGTTCTGTTACACACCGGGAGATACATATGTGACTGATGGTGTGACGGCCCGAGGTACTTGATACCCAGTGCCAGTTTACCCATTTATCCAGTCCAGTCATCCAGTATAGGTTACTTGGGCAACCAAAAATGAAAGTGGATAAATTTAATGAAATTATGAATATAACAAGTACATAATAAATAAGATTACCAATAATGATCGAAAAATTATTTGCATAAGACATCAGAACATGCACTGCATATTTATTTTCTATTATTTCTTTTTATTCCATTATTGGCACCACTAAGCTTTATTACATAGCGCGTAGCTTTTTGCCACGCGTAAGTTCTGGAAAGACTGATAGAGAGCCTAGTAGACCACAGACTGGGTGAGACCTTCTGCAGCTCTGCATAGTGTCCGTGTCACCTCACCGTCATTAGTGCATTGGTAGGACACTAGGTTTTATTTTGGTATTTTGTAATTAACTTTTATTTTCTCATGTGTAATTAAGACTTATGTAATGTATTTTGGGTATTGATGTAAATAATGGAAATGGTGTTTATGAATGAAAAGTGAATATTTATTTATGACTTTCATATGAATATCATATGAAATGAATGAATAAGAAATGGGAGTATATTTGAGAAATATTGAGATTTTGTTGATATAATGGAGTTTGGAATGATTGAAAACGTATTGGAAGTGTTTTTCACAGGTTTTGAAGAACTGTTTTCTCCATTTTTAGCCGGTACTCTGCCGGATTTTCTATAAAATTTTCGGAACCCAAATAAATTTATAATTTAAATAAATGACTCAAATGAGATAAATTTAACAAAATGGCACTTCATAACTATGAAGAAGTAAATTAAGGAAGGATAAAATAGTTGAAATAAAATATGGTATTCCAGTACACTGTGTGACATATCTTACTCGGCTACACTATAGACGGGTAAGGGGTGTCACATGAAAAATTGAACAAAAATTTATTTGAGTTGAGAAATAGTCAATTATGACCATTTGTGGTGTGTATGAATTGTTGAAAACAAGTTTAAATTTGGATTGGTGAGGGTCAATCTACAGGCAGCTTGACCTAGGTCCCTTTCAGGGACCAAAACTAAAAATTTACTAATCCAATTGGTGTGAGGCCAATTGAGAATGAAACTAGACACAAAATGACACATTTTTCATTTAGGAATCATTCCCAGAAAGTGACCATAACTTAGTGAACAGTTAGGCCAAATCTGGAATTGGCATACTGACCTGTACAAAAATGACCAAATGAACAGTAGTCACATAAATGACCATAACTTGGTCTAGGAAGGTCCAAATGACCTGAATTTTTACTAGTAGAAAGGTGAGACATAGCCCTACAACTTTCATGAAGAAAACAAACCCAAAATTTGACCATAAGCTACCCAAAAACTCACCTGCAGTCGACTCATAAAAACTGCCATTAACCAGTAAATGTCTAGAATTCTGGGTAAAACCAAATCTAGCCAGCCATGTTCAAATGGCTATAACTTGGGCTAAAAAACTCCAAATGGAGTGATTCAAAAAGGAAAATAAAGTTAAGAAAATAAGGAACAACTTCTATGAAGAAAACTTAGTCAAATTTTCACAGTAACATGACCAATGAAACAGTGTAAAACTAAACACCAAAACTGAAGATTTGAAATTTATGCCTAAAAGAATTAAGATTTGAGAAAACAACCAAAACCAACAAATTAGGTAACCAAAATGTGGTATGTGGGTGAAATTAGAATTCCCATACCTATTAAGCATTAGAAAGTCAACAAATTGACTTGAATAGTATCATGAATAGTAACCCCGAAATATAAATTTTAAAGAATGTCAAGTTAAGTATATTAAAGTTAGATATAAATAGATTTGACATTATTTTTGGACTTATAATAATTTGTGGTACTGAAACACTATAAAATTGTGTGTTTCAGTTGAAAAAGATACTGGGAAAGAACTCGAAGCATCAAGTCAAGGCCAAAAGGCGACTCACTTAAGGTTTGTGCACAACATTAATATTCTTTAAAATTCATTTGCAAAGTGCATGTAATGAATTACTTATAGTACAAAAAGTTTATTATGCTTTTGACTTAAATTGTTGAAAGTTTACTTATATGTATTTGAAATAACAATAAATGTTTAGTAAATTGTTAATATAGTTTTGGATCCACAGTGTTATGACCATATATTTGAATACCTCACTAGCATGACTAGTGGGAAGAAATAGTTTCGAATTTTGATTCCTTCTCTGGTTGAAGTGTTGAGGTGTGTGCCAGTAGAAGAAGAAATTGAATGGGTACCCATATATTTGAGATAGCTAGCCTTGTGATTTCTCATAAGCCTCTGGCTATTGAGATGAATATGTTTCGAATGGCATGATATAACTGTGTGTTTTTATGAAATTCATTTTGAGATTTCCTAAATGAAATTGTTTGGACTAAAGATTTATAAATCATGTTTTGTATCTGTTTTCATGTTCAGTTCAATATTTGAATAAATGTGATTTGAATTATGCATAAACTATTATTTTTAGTATGTTGTGCACCACTGAGTCATAGTACTCAGCGATGGCTGTTATTGTTGTTGCAGAAATAGAGACTAGAGGAGCAGCAGAGTGAGCTGCTGAAGATCTTGGAGCTATACCCCCTGAAGTTCTGTCAGGTATATTTTATACCCTGTTTTTAATATTTATTTTGATGTATGTAAATGTATGTACATGTAATAACTAGTCATGAGCAGTTGTATAGAGTTCGTAATAATAATATTTTGGATTTATTAATATAAAGTTTGGTTGATTAATATAAAGTGAATTTACTATAATGAAATATGAATAGAATTATTGAGTACTATTTTTTATGACAATTGAGTTGTGAATTATTGATTTGAATTTTAAAGTTTGAAAAATGATGTTGAATTGTGTTGAGGTAGTCGTGAGTTTGATGAAAAAGAATTATTGGAAGTGTTTTTACAGGTATTTGAAGAATTATTTTATTAAAATACAAACGACACTCTGCCAAAATTTTTCTAAAATTTGCGGATAAATAAAAATGGATAAAAATTTTAACTAGTTTTTAAACTCTAATTAAATATTTTTAATACCTATTAGAAAATGCTCACCACTTTTAAAAAGTAAGAAAATTATTTTAAAATCTCTTATAGGGTACTTAATGAGTTATCGGTAGGTGAAGTTCGGTAGTTCATTAGGTATTCTACGGGATCATGTTATGCCTTACAGAGGGGTAAGGTATGACATGTTACTATATTGTCCAAATACCCTCTTTTGCTGATCGCCACTCCTATTCTGTTTCTCTTCATGGACACAGGTAATATATTTCTTTCTGAACTCTATCAGAAAGAATTCCTAAGTCACCTTAGCTGGCGGTACTACCTTGGTCGTAGCATCCCACTAATGATAGGCAGCTTCTTATAACAGTGAAATTGCACACTCTAAACTCTGTTCTTGTGTGCAATGTAATTGCTGCAGGACTCTTTCTGTCCTTTCTAACCAATACTCCGCAGTTGAAGAATCGTCTTCCTTTCTGCCATTAAAATCTACAGCTCCATACTTTTTAATTTTTTCCAAAGGTGACTTCTGCTGTGGTTGGGGTTGTGCAAGTCCCTCTAACACTGGCACAGTAGGAACTCTTCGATCTCTAACATCACTCTCAGTTGGGGGATGATTTTCTATTTCTTCTTCTACTACCTTCTGTGACTCAAGGTCCATATCTTAACCTAACATAACAAAAAATAAATAGATCTGCATTGGTGTCACCTTGACTCTTATGAATGCAATGCATGTTATGCACGCTATTTCTTTCTACCTATCTATGCCTAGGAATGCCTAAACCATACTCTAATACCACTAAATGTAATACTCCTCACTTGTCTACAGTGTAGCCGAGCAAGGCATGCCACATAGTGTGCCGGAGCACCTTCTCTTATCCTATTTCACTTTAGTTCTTGATTTATTTATTCAAAAATCTTTAAGTAAGGTTTAGGCCATTTTTGCTATTTATTAAAATTTAATTTAATTTGAAATTTTAAAAATTTTACCAAAAATTTGGCAGAGTGCCGATTAAAAATTAACAAAGCAGTTCTTCTAACCTGTAAAAGAACAATTCTAATATATTTTTACAACTCAATCTCAACAATCTCAGCAAAAATTTTCTAATAAAATTTCATCTATGTTCTTCATGATCAAATAATTTCAACAGTCACATCACATTCAATTCTTGCCACTCATATCTATGGGTATCCATTCATGCTCAATTTATATATCAAAAGTCTCAAATGTTATTAACTTACAATATTTACAAACTAATTACATAAGTTCATCATGTACATGATATACAAATTAATTATAATTTCCTAATTTACATTACAACATAAGAAATAATTATAATGCACAAAATACATAATATGATTAATGTGAGCTCTATCTACATGCATTGCTGAGGAGGTGACAACCTTGAATATTTCTGACACTTCTGCAGATCTGGACTCCAAAAATCCCAATCAAATATTCACTGAGTTTTATCTTCAGTACCTGCGCGAGGAAACAAATCCATTGCTCTAAGCATTGCTGCTTAGTGGTGCAATAATATAACAAAGAAGTAATATACAAATAAAGGTAGAAATAAAACATAATTCAGATAATTAAGATTTATAATTAATTTAATTTGGTTGAAATTTCTAATATTAACCATCCTTTATCCCGCTATGTTCTTCTTGGAGGTGCTTAGTTCATAAGTTTACAGTAATGATGTACAATATCAAAAATAATCTAAATATTAAGTCTAGGCTTATATTATTATGTAAGTCACATTTGAAATGTTTATTTAAGTTATAATTATTTTGCTAATCTTTTTTATTTCAGGTCTTCTTACTCATGTAGTTAATTTCTAATATTTTTAATTGCTAATATTATTAACTTATTTCAATAAATTTCATTGCCCATAAGAAATAATTATAATGCACAAAATACATAATATGATTAATGTGAGCCCTATCTACATGCATTGCTGAGGAGGTGACAACCTTGAATATTTCTGACACTTCTGCAGATCTGGACTCCAAAAATCCCAGACAAATAATCACTGGGTTTTATCTTCAGTACCTGCGCAAGGAAACAAATCCATCGCGCTAAGCATTGCTGCTTAGTGGTGCAATAATATAACAAAGAAGTAATATACAAATAAAGGTAGAAATAAAACATAATTCGGATAATTAAGATTTATAATTAATTTAATTTGGTTGAAATGTGACACCCTACTCCTCTATAAGGCATAACATGATCCCGTAGTATACCTAATGAATTACCAAACTTCGCCTACTGATAACCCATTAAATACACTACAAGGGATTTTAAACCTTTTCTTACTTCTTTTTTACATTGGAGAGCACTATTGATAGGTGTTAAAAATTTTCTTTTACTGAAGTAAAACCAAATAACAAATTTAAAGTATTAATAATTTCTATAAAAATTTTGACAGAGTGCCATATGTATTTTGAATAAAACAGTTCTTCAAAAACCTGTAAAAAACACTTCCAATATTTTTCTCAATCACAAAACTCTAATAACAATTCAACACAATAATTTTCTCAACATTTATCAACTGTGTTCAACAATCGATTTTCCAGTGTTTTCAAAAGATGAGATAAAAGAAATATATCATAATATTTTACAAGCCAAAATAATTTACAAATTTAGTTTACAACTTTAATGTACAATTTTAATGTGCAATTTTAATTTATAACGGCTCAAAACCAAGAACAATATATACATACAGTGTAACATACATTATAATACAAAATGTAAAATATAGTATACTCAATATACCCGATGAACTCTCAATGAAGCACTAGCAGCCTAGTCTGTTGCCCTGTCAGTCTGTCTACCTGCGACAGCAATGAAAAGCTATCGCTGAGCCAATGTCTCAGTGGTGCACAACATTAACAAAATGCTACTTTAAATCACAAATAATAAGTCATATAAATAGTGGATACTTAAAACCATAGTTAAATTCAAAGACAGTGAATGTCATAAAGAATTTAAACTCCATTTCACAATATAACAATGAATATCAATAAATCACACACACAGCTTAATCATGTTCCAAAGTCCAATTCATCCCAAAAGCCGATGGCTAGTGAGGAATAACATAGCTAGCTAGCAATAATATGAGTACTCATTCTATTCGTCCTCAACAGGCACACACCTCAACACTTCAGCCAGAGAGGGAATTCAAAGTCAATTCATCCCACTAGACAAGCTAACGAGGAATTCAATCAATATACATGATAGTTGTGGTTTCAAACCATTTACAATGATTTTCAATCAATAAGTATCCATCAAATATCATTCAAACAATTTTTCACAATTTAAAATAATAACATACAAATAGTCATAATTGATTTCAATTGAAAAATTCAAAAGAAATAACTGTTGTGCACAAACCTCTGATAAATGTCTCTTGGCCCTGACTCAGTGTTTCCTTCCCCTTCCTTGAGTCTTTGCCAACTGAAACACATAATTTAAAGTATTTCAGTACTCATTTAAACTGTCTCTAACAATAAGGTTTAATAATTAATTTATTGAATTATATTATTTTCCTTAGTCAACCTAAAATGTTGACCCTTGATGCACTCTAGGTGAATTAGGTTTAATGTTAACAATATGTCACATTTAATAGCCTTTTAGTGTTGGTACATGTTACCAATTTCATTTTCAAGTATATTGCATTTTATTGCAATTTATCGGGTTTTGGTATGCTAATTTGACCTAACCGGATGACCTAGTTTCCTCAGTTTTTGGGTTTCGGCCCAAACTACAAACTTGTAGGTCTATGTTTTATTGCATGCGAGGCAAAATTTTAGGTCATTCTGAGTTGTGTAGACCAAGTTATGGTCAATCTACCAATGCTAGACAGAATGTACCAAAATAGTAACTTTTGGTTCTAGCCATTTCTGGGCTTTGGTGTCTTCACAAGAATTGTAGATATATGTCTCAACTATTCATGGTAAAAAGTTTAGGTCAATTGGACTTGTTTGGGGTAAGTTATGGTTAAAACACTAACTACTGCCCAAATGGTAAATTTTTAGGCTTTCAAAGCACTAATCCAGATTTGGTCATTTTTCAAGTCACCTTCTAGGTAGAATTTTGGTAAGCTTCCATCATGAAAGTTGGCACATTTTGTGCCTAGTTTCACCTCCAATTGGTCTCATACCAATTGGAGTCACACACCTAAGGTTCTAATCCAAAACATACACTGCCCTATTACACATTGTTCATCCTTAACTAATTACACATCTAACACTTACCAAGTTAACTCTTCCATGCCAATTCTGGTTGTACCATACCATTAACACATTTTACTTCACATCTTTGGTCATTTTGGCAGCTTGTAACCACTCTCAACATACACACTATAATACAGAATTTTCCAAAGTCCCATTTACAACAATTAAAGTCCCATTTACAACAATTCAACCACATGAACATACCTCATTTCCATGTCTAAATTCAAACAATTATTTATATATACATGCTGCCATCAATGACAACATAATTCAACAATATTTCATGAACTCAAACACTTCAATCTTCTTCATGAGGCTGCCATAAGTTTACACATACCCATCAACCTCCATTTGCAATTTTCAAGCTTACAAATCAAACCTTACTCATGGAATTCAACTACAATACAATCAAACATTTAAATCATTATTCAAACCACTATTTATATGCAAGAACAAACTGTTCATAGTGAAGTTCCATAGCTGCCAAAATGTACATTTCCACTAAAACATCAAAATTCAAAAATTCTTCCATAAATCAATTATCCACAACCTTGGTTACACTTTTAATGAAACAAGAATTGAAAAATACTCACTTACCTCTTATGGACTTTCATCAAAACTCCACCAAAACTTCCCTTTCTTGCTCTCAAAAGCTTCCTCAAGTTGAGTGTACAAGCTTTAATGAAGAAAGTACAGTGAAATGAGGCTTAAATCATGGGTGCATGGTGATGTTTCCAAGCTTGGCCATGAAGTTTCCATGGAGATTCATTTTTTGCTGGTTATGAGGAGGTTGAAGATGAGCTCAATTCTATCCACTAAACCCTTATATATGTCCCTTATAATATAATTAGTGGAGCACTAACCATAGTTTAGGATTAATTAATTCCCAAGTTTCACAATTTGTAATTTATGCCCCAAACTTCCACTATTTGTATTATGTACCATATTTCTTATTTTTCATGACATTTCTAAGTGTAATATCATTTATTTTTAATGAAAATTTAGGTCAAAAGACAACTTGGGGTGTCAAATGACCACAATGCCCCTATTCGGGTTGCATTCCCGATTTTTCGGTAACACCGAGTTTTATCGTTTTCTCGATTTCTTATTTTTCTTTGTAGTAATCAATTAATTTTTTTTTTAATATTTCTAATGACATTTATATTTCAATAGATGTTTATTTAAGTCTTAAAAATATTTTTCAGGGTTCCCCGTGGTCCAGGGCTAGTTAACGGTCCACGCTGCAACTTCCCGGTGCGGTCACCCATCGCTATGGTTCTCGGCTCGTTTAACTTGGTTACATTTCATTGCTATTATTTTTTCTTTGTTTTTCTTGTATTTTATTTTCTTGTATTTCATTTTTTATGTCTCCTCACCAATATTTAAGTGTAGTTCTAAGCATCCTAGCTGTCCAGATAACACTGGTCACAGGAACAGTAGAATGCACCACCGAACATAGGGGTGTTACATGAAATTTTTAATATTAACCATCCTTTATCCAGCTATGTTCTTCTTGGAGGTGCTTAGTTCATAAGTTTACAGTAATGATGTACAATATCAAAAATAATCTAAATATAAAGTCTATGCTTATATTATTATGTAAGTCACATTTGAAATATTTATTTAAGTTATAATTATTTTGCTAATTTTTTTTTATTTTAGGTCTTCTTACTCATTTAGTTAATTTCTAATATTTTTAATTGCTAATATTCTTAACTTATTTCAATAAATTTCACTGCCCAAGTAACCTATGATAGGTTGACTAAACTGGATAAGCGGGTCCTGGGCACTGGACACCGCAGTGTCTCGGGCCGTCATACCATGGGACGTGTAAGCTCAGAACGTCAACCATGTATGCAATCAGTATGGCTAAAAAGCCATGATAATAGATAAATAGATAATCAGGCATACAAGCCATAAATGTGGGCATAAAGCCTTAAATACAGGTATAAAGCCTTACGCAGTACTGCTAAAATAATACCCTATTGGCATGTTAATCTATCCAATCTGACACACGTGTCTAGGTAATACATGAGCACATAAGTACCATTAAACATTAATATGTATTACAATATCATATTTAATTATAAGTTTCAATTACAATTTGTAACAATTGATTCTGTTCCTAGTGGAAGCATAGATTTCTAAATCACAATTATATATAGTTATTGCAATCCTCATAATTTTTACATTCATTATATAATCATAATGATCACAATTCACATCATTTGTTCTCAAGTACCATTGTACTCAAAGCATTTTTCCTTTCTCCAATAATGAGAACTAATGTCTCATTCACACATTTTGAGATTAACACTTGTTGGCATCAATTGCCAATCTTAATTCAAGGCTCATTACATGTTATTTCAAATTTTTAGATTTCATGTCCAATGTGTACTGTTCCATTGGACCAAGCTACAGTAAAAATTTAGCTAACTTGTCTCATCTAATTTGTTCCTCAATGTGTTTTTTTTTTTTTTAATTTCCTTTTTGAATTACTCCATTTGGATTTGTATAACTTAAGTTGTGGTCAAATAACCATAACTAGGTCAATTTTGAATTTTGGTTCCTTACCTAAACAACTTTTGTATGGAACTTTGCCAATTTTGTTTGAGTGGGTTGCTGCCATATTTAGGTCTAGTATTCTTCATAGGATATGTTGTCCTATGTCTTATGGTCAATCAAAAATTTTAGTTGCAAATTTTCAAACTTTATAGAATTAATTATAGTCAACATTCTGAACTGGACTCAAGTGTCCAGTTTCGCATGATCTCACTTTAGGTCAGTAGATTTGGTTTGTAATTTAGGGTTTATACATTCATAATTTGAGGAAGCTATCTAAAACAACATTTTATTTCTATTTCTTAACTTTCCAGAACTATATGACTCATCTCAATTGAAGTTCTCTAGTGAGAGATATGAATGAAAGAGTATTCTGGAGTTATTGGTCACTTATGCAAATTTCCAAATTTTGTGCATCAATTTGACCTAGCCAATTGACCTATCTCTCTTAATTTTTGGGTTTTGTGTAACACCCCAAACCTCCGAGTTATGAATAGTACCATTTTTGGTCTGTGACTAATACTATTCAAAGACACCTTGAGGACCAAAAATAAATAGAAAATTAATTGAGATAGACACAATAAAAATTTTAGTGAACAAAAAAGCTAAGGACTCATCGGGTATTATAAAAAGAAGGATTATGACCCGATGAGGGGCATTTTGATCAATTCACCTCAAGAGTTGACTTTTGACCAAAATATCAATTAAATTAAATGAAATTAATGAATTGAATTATGGGGTAAAAATTGAAGAAAAATTCAAGAAAAAATATGTAAGGGAAAATTTAAGAAATGAAAACTTAAACTTTCATTTCCATTATGACAAAATTAAAATGAAAGACTTATGGGCTTTTGATAGTTAAATTTAATTATTTAATTAAAAGGAAAAATTAAGTAAAAAAAAAGGGAATAAAAATTTAAGTTTAACTATCCTTATGGCACAATTAAAATTTATAATTTTAATAAGCTAATTTTGGGGATATATATATATATATATATATATATATATATATATATATATATATATATATATATATATATATAAGAAGACAAATGTCTTCTTCATTTCTTTTTTTCATAAGAGGCCACCACCCTCTCCTCTCTCTTTCTCTCTCTCTCTTTTTCTCTTCTTCTTCCACTTCTTCCCCTCATTGATTTCCCCTCCCAAGTTTTAATTCCCTTCATAAATTCCATAGCCCACTAAAAGAAAACATCAAAGAGATCTTTGATTGAGAGATTAAAAGCAAGGAGAACAAGAATTGAAAGAAAAGTGAAGTTGGAAAGAAATAAACAAGAGGTAATTTTCTTTTCATTTTAGATTAGTTGTATAAGCTTTGAATGAAGTTAATTTATGATGAAATTTCATAAGAAAATGAAAGAAAACATATATGGAACCTAAACTAGGGTTTTGGCCAAATGGGAGAAAAATTAGGGTTTTGAACATTAGGGTTTAGAGACCAAAAATGTGAAGAAGTGCTAAATGATGTCTTTGACATAGTTTAAGGAAAGAAATGGCCATTTGTGACCTAATTAAGTGTGTGAGAAGTGTTTAAATCAAAGCCAAATTCGGATTGGGTATGAAGCATGACCAAAAGTCAAATTTGAGGGACCAAAAATGAAATTTTACAAGTCCAATTGGTATGGGACCAATTGAGACTGAAAATAGGCACTAAATGACACAATTTTCATTTAGGAAGCATGCCCAAAAAGTGACCAAAACCTAGTGAACAAACTGACCAAACTTGAAAAATTGCAGTATGAACAGTACACATAAACAGTAATCGTGTTTGGGTCATAACTCGAGCTAGGCAGGTCAAAATGACCTGAAATTTTACCAGTAGTTAGATGAGATATAGACCTAAAACTTTCATGAAGAACACAAACCCAAATTATGCCATTAACCCAATCAAATTATTGAGCAAAGTTGAGTTACTGAATCTGCAAAACTGCAGAATTGCCAAATGAACAGTAAACTTTGCAAGGCTATAACTCTCTCTAGAAAACTCCGATTTAGGCGATTCTTAAACCGATGGAAACCTAAGACATAGTAGAATATTTCATATGAAGAATGTTAGGCCAAATTATGAACTTAACTCAATCAAATTGTGAAACGAATTCGGGTCACCGAATCTGCCAGAATCTGGGCACCTAAAATTGACCAAATGAACAGTAAACTTTGCAAGGCTATAACTCTCTCTAGAAAACTCTGATTTAGGCGATTCTTAAACCGATGGAAACCTAAGACATAGTAGAATATTTCATATGAAGAACATTAGACCAAATTATGGACTTAACTTGGTCAAATTGCTGAATGAAGTTGGTTCAATAAATCTGCCAGAACAAAATCTGCAGCATGAACAGTGACGTGAACAGTAATGGTGTTTTGGGCATAACTTGAGCTACACAGCTCCGAATTAGGCAATTCAAAAAGGAAAATAAAGTTAAGACCTAAATGAACAATTTTCATGAGGAACATCTCACCAAATTATGATCGAAACTAGGTAAAAATTGGGTTCAAAGATTGGGGCACCAAACTGTCCCAAAACCAAAATATTCTAAAATTTTCAAAGCTAACTTGGGATGCATTAGACATGCATATAATGAGTTCTTGGTAGCAATTGAGATTGGTATTGAGGTATTCTATTTGTGTATTTTCAGTAGAAAAAGAAATTGGAACGGACAAGGAGAAGTAGGTAACAATAAAGGAGAGCATTGAAGGTTTGTGCACAACTAACATTTTCTTCGTTTTTAAATTTGTAAATTTCTTGGAATGTGTTAAATTGAATGAGTTTACTTTGAACAAGTTTACTTTGACTGAAATATGGTTTTTCTCTTGCATTTAAGAAATTTAGGTGTTGCTACCTTTATTTGGATATTATGATGAATTTAAATGTATTTATTGGTTTATAAATGTGATTGTTGAATGGAAAATTTTTGGAAACTGTTTTGAAACCACAGTTAGCATGATAGTCCATTTCGGAACTCCCCAGTAGTAACAGCTACTTGGGGTTGGTAATTGATATTGATTATGTCTCCCATTAATAACGGTTAGTGGGGTAAGACTATATGAGTACTCATTAGCTAGCTAGCCCTTCCCTCATTAATAATGGTTAGTGAGGTTGAGATTGCTTTGTCGTGGTGTACAACACGGCACTGATCGTGAAATTTTGTGTCATGGCCTGAATCGTGTTGATGTTGGCAACACTAATGCTTTGTGAATTGTGATTTATGAAGTGTGATTTCTCATTTGAAATGTTATTCCAATAAATGGCTCTTATGAACTTAGAACTATTGTGAAGTTTTCATGCTTAAGAAAAATGTGATTTATTATGCTTTGACAAATTATGTTTTACTTTAAGTTTTAAAGTTATTAGTTGTGCACCACTGAGTGATATACTCAGCGATAGCTTCTTTATGCTGTCGCAGGTAAGGGAAAGGAGAAGGCTATCGAGTGAGAGACTAGGAAGCAGCATTTTGGTATTGTTTATGGGTATATATTGTAGTCATACCCCTGTAATTTCCTTTTGATGTATTTTGTACCTATATGCATGGATGTACGGACGTTGAGCAGTTTGTATTTAAAAACCTTGCATTGCTATCACATTTTGAGTTTGTAATTATTTTGTATTTTACTTTGAGACTTATGAAAATGTAACTTTTACAATATTTAGTCTATCATTATTTCCAATGAATGTTTGCATGGAATTTTAACTATTCTCATACAGTTTTCCGCAAAAGAATTAATAAGATAAAAAGCTATGGTTTGTTTTAAAATCCTTTGTAGCATAACTAATGGGTTATCGGTAGGTGGAGTTCGGTAATTCATTAGGCATGCTACGAGAACATGTCATGCCTTACAAGGGATAAGGTGTGACATGTTTTAGTGGTATCAGAGCTTTGGTTTTTATACAAGTTTTGAAATTGCATGTTTGAAAATTTTTGATAAGTACAACTGCTCAATTGTCATTATTGATACATATAGTGCATTACATCATAAATATGGACTAATGGAAGGAAATCTCCTTGTGTTGGTTGCTCAGGGAGTAGAATTCCTTATGATTCAATATGGAAGAGGGTGATCACACAATAGAGCAATCAGTAGCAGCTGAGGTACAAGGGGAAGCCCCAGCTCCTCGTAATGCGGTGGATCACTGCACCCATCCCACCCATGCGCTTTCTGCTCGCTCAGCAGATGGCTGCACTATTTCAGCAAATGGCTGGCAATATACCAGTCCAAGCTCCTCTGCAAGCACCTCCAGTGCAACCACCATCCCCAGCCAGACAATATGACAAGTTAATGAAGTATGGGGCAACAGAGTTCAAGGGTACAGTGGACCCATTGGAAGCTGAGCAATGGTTAGAACGGATGGAGAGGGTTTTCAAGAAATTGCACTGCATAGATGAGTTGAAATTTGAATATTCAATTTCCTTGCTGCATGGAGATGCATATGAGTGGTGGAAGACCATTCCCCACAGTTTGGCTGAGCCGCCAGTGCTGACATGGGATGACTTTCTAAGGGAGTTTAGACAGAAGTATGTTCCTGATGCCTATGTGGATATGAAGCTACAGGAGTTTCTTAGTTTGAAGCAAGGGAACAAGACTGTAGCCGAGTATGAGAGAGACTTTTCTCGCCTCAGCCACTATGCTGGTAGCCTATTCACTACTAGTAGAGACAAATGCAAACGGTTTGAGGCTAGTTTGAGGCCTAGTTTGAGATTACAAGTGGTTGGGTTGCGACATGACAACTTCTCTGGGTTGATATCACAGGCCCTTGAATTGGAAAGGATAGAACTGGAAGGGGCATCTGAGAAGGTAACCACTGAAAAAGAGAAGAGCAGTATGCCTATAGGTCAGAGTCCAAGTAACAATTCAGGTAAGAGGAAGAGCTTTGGGGGACCAAGTAACAGAGGATCTAGTAGGGGAAGATTCTCATGGCAGGGGCCACCTAGATCCGGACAGTAGACATCTAGGGGTTCCTTTCCTACCCGTGCTTGTGAAACTTATGGCAGGACTTATGGAGGAGTATGTTATAAGGTCATAGGAGCCTGTTACAACTGTGGTGGAAGTGGGCATTTTGCTAGAGATTGCACTAGTGCCCGCAGATCTGGACCGCCTACTACCACTCAGGGATCTGTTCAAGGTTCTGCTTCTAGAGGACAACAGACAACTAGTAGAGGCACAGGCAGGGGTAGAGGTAACACTTCTGGTAGTCAGGGCACAGTGAGCCAACCAGAGCAGAGTGGTGCACCGGTCAGGGTGTACACCATGTGCCAGAGGGATGAAGCTGAGACATCAGATGTTGTGGCTAGTACTTTCTCCATTTTTGATAGAGATGTATATGTGTTGTTTGACCCTGGTTCTACACATTCTTATGCTAGTGCCAGTATTACATGCTCTATTGCTATTCCTTATGTGAAATTAGATTATGATCTGCTAGTGACTAGTCCTTTAGGACAAGAGATTAGGGTGAACAAATTGTATAAGGATTGTCCTTTGGTGATCCAAGGACATACATTCCTGTCAGACTTAATTGACATGCTCTTCCGAGATTATGATATCATCTTGGGCATGGATTGGTTAGCCAGGCATCACGCCATGATCGACTGTAGACTGAAGACAGTCACTTTTGGTCTTCTCGAGTATGTAGATGTAGTGATACACGGGGAGAGGCAGTTATTGCCATCCAACATCATTTCAGCTGCACTTGCTAGAAAGATGATTAGAAAGGGATGTGAAGCTTATCTAGCTCATGTGATAGACACCCAGGTGGGGAGTCCAGATCTTAAAGATATTCCTACAGTATGGGATTTTTCGGATGTTTTTCCGGAAGAATTACCGGGATTGCCTCCGGAAAGAGAGGTGCAGTTTGAAATTGAGACTATGCCTGGTGTGGAGCCAATCTCCATCACTCCTTATAGGATGGCACCTGCTGAGTTGAAAGAGCTGAAGGTACAATTGCAGGAATTGTTAGATAAGGGTTTCATCCGCCCTAGCGTGTCACCTTGGGGAGCACCAGTATTATTTGTGAAGAAAAAGGATGGTACTCTCCGCCTATGCATAGACTACAGACAGTTGAATAAGGTGACCATAAAGAATAGATATCCTCTGCCACGGATTGATGATTTGTTTGACCAGTTGAAGGATGCAACTGTATTCTCCAAAATTGACTTGAGATCGGGCTACTACTAATTGAGGGTGCAGGAGCAAAGTATTCCTAAAACTGCTTTTAGGACTCGGTATGGCCACTATGAGTTCTTGGTAATGCCATTCGGGTTGACTAATGCTCCAGCTACTTTTATGGGCCTAATGAACACTATCTTCAGGCCATATTTGGATCAGTTTGTTGTGGTGTTCATTGATGATATTTTGGTGTACTCAAAGAATGCAGAGGAACACGACAAGCACTTGAGGATAGTATTGCAGACTTTAAGGGAGAAGCAGTTGTATGCCAAACTGTTGAAATGTGAGTTTTGGCTAAAGGAGATTTCATTTTTGGGGCATATTGTATCTGCAGATCCAGGTGGATCCAAGCAAAGTTGAAGCCATTCTTAATTGGAAGCCACCCAAAAATGTCACGGAAGTTCAGAGTTTCCTTGGTTTAGCTGGGTATTATCGAAGGTTTGTGAAGGGATTCTCCATATTAGCATCTCCACTGACCAAGCTACTTAGGAAGGATGTAAAATTTCGGTGGACTGATCGATGCCAGGAAAGTTTTGATGAGTTAAAGAGGCATTTAACTGAAGCTCCAGTCTTAACCTTGCCCACTTTGGGTAAGGAGTATACCATACACAGTGATGCTTCTCATAACTGATTAGGCTGTGTGTTGATGCAAGATAGAAACGTCATTGCCTATGCTTCACGCCAGCTTAAACCGCATGAGAGGAATTATCCTACACATGAGTTGGAGCTAGCAGCCATTGTCTTTACCTTGAAGATCTGGAGACATTACTTGTATGGGGAGAGATGTTATATATACACAGATAATAAAAAGTTTGAAGTACTTGGGCAAACAAAAGGAGTTAAATTTGAGGCAAAGGAGATGGTTAGAGCTGATAAAAGATTATGATTGTTTGATAGACTATCAGCCTGGAAAAGCTAATGTTGTAGCTGATGCTTTAAGTCGCAAGACTATGGCTGGTTTGAGGGTTTCTCCTTTGTCCATGGTGCATGAATTAAGGGCATTGCATGCTAATTTGGAGATTAATGAAGATGGGCAGATGGTAGCTACTTGGCAAGTGAAGCCAATGCTGGCAGAACAAATTAAAGCAGTTACACAGAAGGATGATAAGTATGTGAAGTTGATGGAAGAGGCTCGGGATGGCAAAAAACCAGAATTATCAGTAAATGATGAGAGCTTGTTATTATATAAGGGCAGAATGTGCATTCCTGAGAATGTTGAACTGAGGCAGACTATTTTAAAGGAAGCACATGATTCACCTTTTGCAATGCACCCTGGTGGAACTAAAATGTATAGAAGTGTGAAAGAGCACTATTGGTGGAGAGGAATGAAGAAAGACATTGTAGAATATGTTGCCAAATGCCTAACTTGTCAGCAAGTAAAGGCAGAACACCAAGTGCCTGCAGGGTTGCTACAGCCATTGCCAATTCCCGAATGGAAATGAGAAAGAATCACTATGGATTTCGTGACAGGACTTCCACGTATACAAAAGAATCATGATGCAGTTTGGGTTATTGTTGATAGATCGACCAAGTCTGCACACTTTTTGCCAGTGAGAATGGATTACAACCTAGAAAGATTGGTCAAACTATACATTGACGAAGTGGTGAGGTTGCATAGAGTGCCAATATCTATTGTGTCTGATAGAGATCCTAGGTTCACTTCTAGATTCTAGGGTAGTCTCCAAAAAGCCCTAGGGACTAGATTGAACTTTAGTACAGCATTCCATCCATAGACAGATGGCCAGTCTGAAAGGATCATTCAGATTTTGGAGGATATGATTCGGGCTTGTGTGATTGAGTTTGAAGGGAGTTGGGACACACACTTGCCTTTAATTGAATTTACCTATAACAACAGTTATCAGTCAAGCATCGGAATGCCTCCATACGAAGCACTTTACGGTAGGAAGTGTAGAACTCCTTTGTGTTGGGATGAAGTGGGCGAGAGGAAGTTGATTGGTCCAGAATTAGTGCAACAGACAGAAGAAAAGGTTAAGCTCATTAGAGACAGATTCAAAGTTGCAACGGATAGATAGAAGTCCTACATTGACCTAAAGAGAAGAGATATTCGGTATAGTGTGGGTGACAAGGTGTTCCTGAAAGTTTCCCCATGGAAGAGGATCATGAAGTTTGGTAGAAAGGGAAAACTAAGTCCTCACTTCATTGGGCCGTATGAGGTTCTAGAAAGAGTGGGTCCATTGGCATATAGACTTGCATTGCCTCAGGAGTTGGAAAAGATTCACAATGTCTTCCATGTCTCCATGTTGAGGAGGTACAGATCAGACCCCTCTCAAATTTTGCCAATAGAGGAGATTGAGGTGAATCCAGACCTGACATATGATGAAGAGCCCATAAAGATCTTGGCACATGAGGTGAAGCAGCTGAGGAACAAACATATACCTCAAGTCAAAGTGCTGTGGAACCATCATTCAAGCCAAGAGGCTACATGGGAGGGTGAGGAGGACATGAGGAGACAGCACCCACAGCTATTCAGAGACTGAGACCAGGTAAATTTCGAGGACGAAATTTATTTTTAAGGAGGGGAGAATTGTAACACCCCAAACCTCCGAGTTATGAATAGTACCATTTTTGGTTCGTGACTAATACTATTCAAAGACACCTTGAGGACCAAAAATAAATAGAAAATTAATTGAGATAGACACAATAAAAATTCTAGTGAACAAAAAAGCTAAGGACTCATCGGGTATTATAAAAAGAAGAATTATGACCCGATGAGGGGCATTTTGATTAATTTACCTCAAGAGTTGACTTTTGACCAAAATATCAATTAAATTAAATGAAATTAATGAATTGAATTTTGGGGTAAAAATTGAAGAAAAATTCAAGAAAAAATATGTAAGGGAAAATTTAAGAAATGAAAACTTAAACTTTCATTTCCATTATGACAAAATTAAAATGAAAGACTTATGGGCTTTTGATAGTTAAATTTAATTATTTAATTAAAAGGAAAAATTAAGTAAAAAAAAAGGGAATAAAAATTTAAGTTTAATTATCCTTATGGCACAATTAAAATTTATAATTTTAATAAGCTAATTTTGGGGATAAATATATATATATAAATAAGAAGACAAATGTCTTCTTCATTTCTTTTTTTCATAAGAGGCCACCACCCTCTCCTCTCTCTTTCTCTCTCTCTCTTTTTCTCTTCTTCTTCCACTTCTTCCCCTCATTGATTTCCCCTCCCAAGTTTTAATTCCCTTCATAAATTCCATAGCCCACTAAAAGAAAACATCAAAGAGATCTTTGATTGAGAGATTAAAAGCAACGAGAACAAGAATTGAAAGAAAAGTGAAGTTGGAAAGAAATCAACAAGAAGTAATTTTCTTTTCATTTTAGATTAGTTGTATAAGCTTTGAATAAAGTTAATTTATGATGAAATTTCATAAGAAAATGAAAGAAAACATATATGAAACCTAAACTAGGGTTTTGGCCAAATGGGAGAAAAATTAGGGTTTTGAACATTAGAGTTTAGAGACCAAAAATGTGAAGAAGTGCTAAATGATGTCTTTGACATAGTTTAAGGAAAGAAATGGCCATTTGTGACCTAATTAAGTGTGTGAGAAGTGTTTAAATCAAAGTCAAATTTGGATTGGGTATGAAGCATGACCAAAAGTCAACTTTGAGGGACCAAAAATGAAATTTTACAAGTCCAATTGGTATGGGACCAATTGAGACTGAAAATAGGCACTAAATGACACAATTTTCATTTAGGAAGCATGCCCAAAAAGTGACCAAAACCTAGTGAACAAACTGACCAAACTTGAAAAATTGCAGTATGAACAGTACACATGAACAATAATCGTGTTTGGGTCATAACTCGAGCTAGGCAGGTCAAAATTATCTGAAATTTTACCAGTAGTTAGATGAGATATAGACCTAAAACTTTCATGAAGAATACAAACCCAAATTATGCCATTAACCCAATCAAATTATTGAGCAAAATTGAGTTACTGAATCTACAAAACTGTAGAATTGCCAAATGAATAGTAAATTTTGCAAGGCTATAACTCTCTCTAGAAAACTCTGATTTAGGCGATTCTTAAACCGATGGAAACCTAAGACATAGTAGAATATTTCATATGAAGAATGTTAGGCCAAATTATGAACTTAACTCAATCAAATTGTGAAACGAATTTGGGTCACCGAATCTGCCAGAATCTGGGCACCTAAAATTGACCAAATGAACAGTAAACTTTGCAAGGCTATAACTCTCTCTAGAAAACTCCGATTTAGGCGATTCTTAAACCGATGGAAACCTAAGACATAGTAGAATATTTCATATGAAGAACATTAGACCAAATTATGGACTTAACTTGGTCAAATTGCTAAATGAAGTTGGTTCAATAAATCTGCCAGAACAAAATCTGCAGCATGAACAGTGACGTGAACAGTAATGGTGTTTTGGGCGTAACTTGAGCTACACAGCTCCGAATTAGGCGATTCAAAAACAAAAATAAAGTTAAGACCTAAATGAACAATTTTCATGAGGAACACCTCACCAAATTATGATTGAAACTAGGTAAAAATTGGGTTCAAAGATTGGGGCACCAAGCTGTCCCAAAACCAAAATATTCTAAAATTTTCAAAGCTAACTTGAGATGCATTAGACATGCATATAATGAGTTCTTGGCAGCAATTGAGATTGGTATTGAGGTATTCTATTTGTGTATTTTCAGTAGAAAAAGAAGTTGGAACGGACAAGGAGAAGTAGGTAACAATAAAGGAGAGCATTGAAGGTTTGTGCACAACTAACATTTTCTTCGTTTTTAAATTTGTAAATTGCTTGGAATGTGTTAAATTAAATGAGTTTGCTTTGAACAAGTTTACTTTGACTGAAATATGGTTTTTCTCTTGCATTTAAGAAATTTAGGTGTTGCTACCTTTATTTGGATATTATGATGAATTTAAATGTATTTATTGGTTTATAAATGTGATTATTGAATGGAAAATTTTTGGAAACTGTTTTGAAACCACAGTTAGCATGACAGTCCCTTTCGGAACTCCCCAGTAATGCGGCTACTTGGGGTTGGTAATTGATATTGATTATGTCTCCCATTAATAGCGGTTAGTGGGGTAAGACTATATGAGTACTCATTAGCTAGCTAGCCCTTCCCTCATTAATAATGGTTAGTGAGGTTGAGATTGCTTTGTCGTGGTGTACAACACGGCACTGATCGTGAAATTTTGTGTCATGGCCTGAACTGTGTGTTGATGTTGGCAACACTAATGCTTTGTGAATTGTGATTTATGAAGTGTGATTTCTCATTTGAAATGTTATTCCAATAAATGGCTCTTATGAACTTAGAACTATTGTGAAGTTTTCATGCTTAAGAAAAATATGATTTATTATGCTTTGACAAATTATGTTTTACTTTAAGTTTTAAAGTTATTAGTTGTGCACCACTGAGTGATATACTCAGCGATAGCTTCTTTATGCTGTCGCAGTAAGGGATGTGAGAAGGTCAGAGTGAGAGACTAGGAAGCAGCATTTTGGTATTGTTTGTGGGTATATATTGTAGTTATACCCCTGTAATTTCCTTTTGATGTATTTTGTACCTATATGCATGGATGTACGGACGTTGAGCAGTTTGTATTTAAAAACCTTGCATTGCTATCACATTTTGAGTTTGTAATTATTTTGTATTTTACTTTGAGACTTATGAAAATGTAACTTTTACAATATTTAGTCTTTCATTATTTCCAATGAATGTTTGCATGGAATTTTAACTATTCTCATACAGTTTTCCGCAAAAGAATTGATAAGATAAAAAGCTATGATTTGTTTTAAAATCCTTTGTAGCATAACTAATGGGTTATCGGTAGGTGGAGTTCGGTAATTCATTAGGCATGCTACGGGAACATGTCATGCCTTACAAGGGATAAGGTGTGACATTTTGGTTCAGATACCAATTTTGTAGGTCTATGTCTTATTGAAATTTTGGCATTAATTTTATATTATTTGGAGTTCTGTGGACCAAGTTATGGTCTCTTTACCAAAACTGGTCAGTTTGCTTTTGTCTAGCAATTCTGGGCAGTTTCAATTCTAGACAGTTTTGGTGTCCCTACTTAGGCAAGCAATTTGACTTGGTTAATGGCATTTTTGTTCTGTAGTGTCTTCATAATAGTTGTATCCCTATGTCTAAGCTTTCAAATAGTATAAAATTCAGGTCATTTGGGCCTGTCTACAGTGAGTTATGGTCAATTGAATGAACATTATTTATTTGGTCAAAATTCTGGGTTTACATTTTGGCAATCCGGATTAGGCAAAATTTTAGGTCACCTTTTAGGCAGAATTTTGGCATGGTTTTGACATGAAAGTTGATCCATTTTAGGTCTAGTTTTCCCTCTAATTGGCCTCATACCAATTGGGGTCACACAATTTAGGTTATGACTCAAAACATACACTGCCATCAACAATTACGCAACTTGCCAAGAAAATTACGCTTCCAATAAAATTTCTCCATCTCCCAAACTAAAATTCTGCATTCATAGCACTTCTAATTTCATTCATCAAATCTCAAATTGGTCAATTTCCAGCAGTTTACACAAGTCCTCAATATTCAATACAAAACCCTAATTCAAATGGTCAAAGTCAACAATATATACATGAAAACAATTAGCTAATGCTTGTAACTTCAACCAGCAACACATAATACACTTCCACTAATCCATCAACACCATAATTCAACATTTAAATTCATGGAATTATCAATCTTCTAAGTTCATCAAGGCTGCCGAATTGGACAATTACCCAAGGTCTTCAATAATTGTTCAAACCCTACTTTAATTTGTCAACTTCAAACATATACACGAAATAAATTTGCTAACACATGTAATACCTTAATCACCATCACTACCCATCCTTTACATGTAAAAATAACTCAAACTCCTTTAGTTTCCATGGCTGTCGAATTCAAGCACATTAATTACTCATCAAATTCTCTAAATTTCTCAACATATCAACTCATTAGAACCTTAATTCAATGTCTAATTAAGAAAGGAAGGGAAAATTGACACTAACCTTCTCTTGAGCTTGATAAAACCTCACCAAATCCCATTCTTTTTGTTGCCTATATCCTTCCCAAGATGTGAGGACCAAGTTTAATGAAGATAATTGCAAGAATCACGGCATGAAATGGAGAAATGGAAGCTTGCATGGTGACCAGCCATGGAGGATTTAGGGAGAGAACAATTCGGCTAAGGGAATGAAAATGGGAAGAAGATGATGAAGTGGTTGTTCTCTTGTCCTTATGTGCCTTATATACCTCCACTAAATTTATTTAAACATTATAAAAATTTAAAGTTTCCATATCTCAAGTTACACCCCCCCATGTTTACTTTAATTACTTTATTCATGTAATTTCATTTTTTATGGGATTTTCAAAATTTAATACACTCATTTTTAATGGACATTTAGGTCAAAAGTCAACTCTAGGTGTCAAATAACCAAAATACCCCTCTTCGGGTTGTATTTTAAATTTTTCGGTAATATCGATTTAATTCCTGATTCGATGGTTCCTTTAATTTTCATTTTCTTATGTATCGATTCACTAAATTTTCTTTGACATTTTCAATGTCATTTGTACGTCAGTAGACCTTTAATTAAGTCCTGAAAATATTTTGTAGGGTTCCTCACGATCCGGGTTGTTAATCGCTTTCTGTGATGACTTCCCGATCTGATCACCATCGCTCTGATTACGGCTCGTTTAACCTAGTTGCATTTCCTTTCTTTTATTTTCTCTTAATTTTTCTTGTATTTTCTTACCATGTATTCCATCATTTTATGTCTCCTCATTATCATTTAAGTGTAGTTCCAGACTTCCTGATGGTCCAGATAGCCATTGGTCACCGGAACAGTAGAACGTACTGACTAGCCAAAGTAAGGATGTCACAGGTTATCATTGTTGCTACCATTTTTTTGACTGGCCAATAATAAGGCTTCTGGATCATCATTTTGAGCAACTCTAGCATGATATTCTTTATTTTCTGGTCTTCAACCATGACACTTTCTACTATAATGGCCATATTTTTTGTAGTTATGGCACTGGATATGTGATTTGCATTCATATTGATAGTGACCATACTTTTTGCATTTACAACATTAAATATTAGATTTATGTAAAGAAGATTCATCGCCTCTTGCCCCTTGTCTAGTAGTGGTTCTAAAATTTTTAGCTCCCCTGCCTCTGTTGTCTAGGCCCTTTTGATTATGCTCTGTTCTGTTTGAAGTAGCCTTCTTTTCATTCCTTAAATTCATATAAGCCTTCAATGCTTGCTCCATTAAGTTTTGCAACCTTTCATTCATCCACGTCTCATGTGCCTCCAATGATGCTTGTAGATCACTCAGAGTCATAATCTTAAGATTTTGGACTCCTCAATAGCCATTGCCACATAATCGAATCAATTCATCAATGTTTGTAAAACTTTTTTCACTACTTTTTCCTCCTTCATTTGGCGCCATTATCTTTCATCTTGTTGACTAGTCTCTGCACTCAAGAAAAATAATCATGAATATTTTCATCTTTGCTTTGCTCTATTAGCTCATACTATCTTTTCAAACCTTTCAGTGTAGTTTATTTAACTGGATCTACACCTTCATATGTTTTGAGTAGAATACACCATGCTTTCTTTGCTATTTTGGCATGAAATTTTTTTTAAGGAATGGTCAATTCAATGGACTGACAGATCAAGAATAAGGCTTTTTCATTAAGCGAACGATCATGAACCAGTTATTGTGTTTCTTCATTTGATGGTTTTTCTTTTTTAACGAAGCCTTTTTCTAAAATTTCTCCATAGCCATTGCTCTTCCAAAATGATCCCATCAAATGCTTCCACATAACAAAATTATTTTTTCCTTTGAACTTGAAAATTGTTGCTTACATCTGCTGGAATTGTTATACTCCTGTGTTTAAACTTGAAGCCATCTCATTGTGATAGACTTTGATACCAGATATTGGCAATTAAAAGAGAATATAATTGCCTATATGAAATGGATTAATTACACAAACACTTAAATAATTTTATTAATAAAAAATAGTACAAACACTTCTCACCCATTCAGCTCGTAAGAGCTTCTCACTTGTTAATTCACTGGAGCTAACTTATAATTTTTCCTCACAATTTTCTCTCTAAAATTTTAGTCTCACTTCTCTCTTACAATTCTATATTACAATTCCTAATACTTGGTTCCTATTTATAGTACAATAGTGGTGGTAAAAAAGAAGGAAAAACCAAAATTAACCAACTCAATTAGCTAGTAATTTGCTGGCTTAAGCTTGATTTATCATTTAATGCCTATTTGTAACTTTAAATGTTGACCATGTTCATCACCTACTTGTTGAGTTGTAATTCTTCATAAGGAAGAAACTAAAAGGCGATGAGAAAGTTAATTTAATTCCAATAATAGAGCTTCAGTCCTTGTAAATGGCTCACCTACAAAAGAATTTTCTATAAGCAGGGGCCTTAGGTAAATTGACCTACTGTCAATCTTCCCATTCCTACCCTTGAGTGCTCTTATTAATAAAGCATGTTCTTTAAATTTAATTCATGGAGTTCCTATTTTAAATAGGGGCTTGTAATCCCAAATCTTTAATTCATAAATGATACTTTCATATTTTGTTAGGTATTTAAACACTCTTTACTCAACTATATAAGGTTGCTTAAATGCTTTTTGATTCAAAGCTTAAAGTAAATGTTATAGTAGGCACGTAAATTTAAAGCACACACACAATAACACAATTACACAATTTGAAAAAAAGAACAAGAATAATACAATATTTACATGATTTGACCATAAGGTTTATATCCATGAGCAAGATGAGATCACTATGATAAAAAAGAGCAAGATATAATCATTCAAAACTCTCAAACCCTAACCCAATATGTTTCTTGAATATCTTACAAATCTATCACAAAGAGTGAAAAATACAATATTTATACTAGTCCATACCGCGCGGGAGGAGGTGGGGGGGATGGGTTGCTCTCTTATCGACTCGTACCCTTCGCTACCACTATAGACCTCACTTTTTATTCTAACCAAGTTGCAATATGAAATTTTTAGATCGATTGACAATTTGAGTCCATGAAGACATATTCAAAATTCATGCCATATAAAATAATAGTTAACTTTCATAAGAGTCTTCTAGTGGGAAGAAAAGTGCCAAATTCACTTGTGAAAGAAGTATCCAACTTAGCTCTATGCAAAACAGGTTCACTTCCTTTTAAAAACTTTAGCTTTCGTTTTGGTTTTGACATGGGCACTTAGATACCTAAAATCCCATAATACAAAAAGTGGAGAAAAAAATTAGCACTATGGAAAAGGAAATTAATTTCCTAAGCTTGTTGTGTAGCTTTCATCAAAAGTTGTAATTCTTATTTTCCACTGTATGGCTTTTCACTTTTCAAAATTCCAAGCAAGGTGGTGGCTCATCTCAATAAATTTATGGGAGATTTCTTTGGGTTAGGTGTTAATAGGGATATTACATTTGGTTAGTTGGTCATCTCTTATGACACCTAAATTGAACGGAGGTTTAGGTATCCTTGATATTAAACTGCACAATCGCAACCTTTCATTCAAATGGATATAGCATTTTCATTAAGATTCAAACTTTTTATAGAGATAAGTAACATGTAGGAAACTAGGCAATTGCTTACACGTTGGACGAGTTTTTTTTTTTAAATTGTTATTATACATAAATCATCATTGAAAAGGCTTTTACATACATTCACTACTTTGTAGGAATATTAAGTGAGTAAAGCTAAGGTATAGTTGTAAAGTGATTGTGGCTTTGATGTTGTAGCTAATTGCTTAAGCAATTAGAGACCTCTTTTCTTATTTACTGAATTGAAATATAAGTCTATCTCACTTATTAAAATGGCCGACTCATTTTCAATTGTAACTAATCATTCCAACCTGTCTCCACCTTCTTGGTTTAAGCTTGGTATTTTGTTGATAAATTGATATATATCAATTTCTTTTAATATGCATGGTTTGTTTGCAAGATGATTAAATTCCTTGCAACTATTTGTTAGAGAAAAAGGTTATCAAAATAATAGTAGCATAAGATAATATTATAGAAAATGTAATAGAGAATAGATTGGGATAGAGATTAATACCTGGCTGACATTACAAAATATGCATTTATATCTAATTTTGCCAAGATAATTAGCATTATTGTTAGGATATTATAACATCCACCAAGTTCCGGTGTCAGAAGTTCTTGCCTTGACTAGGAACATTGGCAAATTCTAGGGTTTTAAGGATGAGTGGGTGGGGTGATACTAGTATTGAATACATGTCTAGAGAAAGTTGGAGTGTTAAGGATATATATATTTTTTAGGGGGAGGGGGAAGTGCAAAGTATCTTTAGGAATAGTAGGACTTTCAGCTATCGAAAGTCATACTTCCAGCTACTGAAACTCATGCTTTTGGTTGTCAAAAGTGCCTCTGAATCTATGGGTGTAAATAGACTTGATAGACTGAAATTTGATAAAAACTTTCTCATTTTCTTTGTTAGGTATGATTTATAACCCAAGTCTTTGTTTCCTTCCATTCCTTCTTCTTCTTGAGTTATATTTGATCAATTGAATATTTGTTTTGCTAAAACTTAGTGGGGTTTGAACTACACAAGAAGGAAAATTCATACTAATAAAGTGTAAGGTTCAAATCTTTAAAGCGATAAACTGTTTTCTAGTTGCTTGTAAGGTTTAAAACTGGATTCTTCAAATTCTAATCCCACATGAGGGTTTTTATTAATAAAAATTATGATGCCAAGTTAAGGAGGGAGATAGGATCTTTGAGTTTTATATAAAGTGGGAAATGTTTTCAATTTTACCTAAGTTTTTGTTATAGTTGGAATGCATGTGTTCTTGGCGAGTTATTATTAATTAATAACCTCATATTTTCTAAATCCTTAACTTTTGATTGGGATTTTAATTCATGTAATAGAACTGATTTTCTTGTTTTAGGTTTTGATGGTATTTGTAATTCTTAGATGCATGTTAGGATTCTAGGTTTCATGAAGTTGGTTAGTTTGAGGCCTAAATATATGTTTGTTTTGAGTTTTGGAGTTTATAAATGAGTTGTTGGTGATTAGGTAATGGTTTTTCTGCAGAATTTGAATTGGGAATTTTGGAAATTCTCAAGTTCAAGTGTCAAAAACCATTATTTCAACATCAGAAGTCGCTATTGTTTCTTAAAGGAAGTTTATGTTATGCACTTCGAGAGCCAAAGTTCCTTACTTTGGCAGCTATAGTGGCTTTTGCTGGCAGCTAAAATGGCTTTTGCTTTTAAGGCTCTAGAATCCTATTTTATGTACTATTTTGACATAGAATTTAAGATTAAAGGTTCTTAGAATGTTTTTAGAGAGTATTTTATATAGAATTCATATGTTTATTGATTCACCACTTGTTTAAAATTGGTAACCAATGTCTAAGGAAGTCAAGCCCTGAGTCAGGTTGGTGTCAGAGTACCCTAGGAAACACATAATGAAGTTAAAATCTATCTGCCAGATCTAGGGGTAAAAATAATTGATAAGATGTACAAGAGGTAAGTATAAACTGCTTAGTTGGATTTTAAATGCTTTTATTTATTGAATTTATGCTTTAAGCATAATCATGCATCATGAAATGCATTAATATTAGGATGTAAAGCATTAGAACCATACTTTGTTGCAATTGCATAATGTCTATGATGTGAGGTGGATTATGGATGACCAACTGACTCCCAAATGGCATATGAGATCATGTGATGTTATGATATGTATGTTTGGGATTTGAAAGGCTAAGTAGGGACCCTACAAGGCCCCTAATACATGACACATGTCATGTTTGAAAAGGAAGTCTTGAACAACATCTATATAAGTTGAGAGCATTGTTTATAGTAAGAGGAATTTTCGAGGAGCTTCTATATAAGCTGGACATATTGGTTTATAGGGGAGTCACTGGTGACATGACTGCCTTGTGTGCAAATGTTTGTGATTTGCTGCATTCATTTGATTGTTATATTCATGTGTATGTGATAAATGGAAACTATAATTGTTTAAAGTGGTTTATGCTTACTGAGCCTCCCAACTCACTCCCCCAACCAAAATAGGTTTTGTAGGTAGTAGATGTGCAAGAATCTAGGAGGGCTTTGGCATGTTAAAAAGATAATCCATGTAATAGTGATAGACTTAGATATGTTTATGTAAATATGTTTATGTCTTAAGCGCATAAGAGTATGTATTTATATCATATTTTGTAATTATGTAATGTTAAAGTAAGTGATAGTCTAGTGGATGTATGCTTTTATGTTAGTGTTGTAGGCATGTATTTCTAATGTATGTTAGAATGTGCATGTGCTTGCTAGTAGGACTATATGGATGAGTAAGCGAGTTGTTTCCTCTAGAATTAAATTAGAAGAGCATAATGATCTCTAAAAGCATAAAATATAATTTCATAAGTATAAGAAGGGGAATGTGGAGTTCCTAAATGTAAATAGAAGTAATTAGGGAAATGATAGGGCCAAGAGAGCAAGACTAACTGGTCAAGTCTTCTCCTTAATTAATTGAATTATGTTGCATAAATGATATAACTTATGAGAGGAAGTAGTGTCCTACTAATCACACTAAATATGAAACACATGTATTGGAAGTCTATTGGGGTAATCAAAGACCCTCTTATGTATTTTGATACTAAAGGTAAACTTAATGATAGAAGAAAAGTAAAGTTGAGCGTGATTAATAGGATGTAGTTAAAGTTAAAATGATATGATTATGTAAAAGAAGTTCCTTAAAGGAACACTTCCATAGTTAATGTATCAAATGTTTTGAATAGTTGTAAAAGAAATAAGAAAGTAAAGTAAGCATGCTTTTCCTAGGGAAACAATTTTAAGTAATATTTTGTTTGACAAAAGAAAGTTATGTGGCTCATAGTAGTCTTACAAAAGGTATAGAAAGAGTTTAGTTTTGGAAAAACAAAGTATTGTACGGAAGTAATGATAAAGTAAAATAGAAATAGAAAAAGAAATTTCAGCATAATGCACTTAAAGTGTTAAGCTCTTTCTATTGAGTTTGAGTCTTAGTGGAGGAAAGAACCTCCCTTTAACTTTAAAAAAAGTTTCAAATCAGTACAATGAGCCCTAGAAGATCAAAGTCTATAGTTTTAGGCATGCTATGGGGTTCTGGCAGCCTTAAGCTGACTCATTCCCTAGCGCCAGTTATGACCCCTTGGTCAGGTCGTGACAGATATCATTAGGCAGTCGTGTATTAAAGGGTATTTTCTTTTTCTTAACCATAGACATATTAATTATGAAAATATAATAGGACAATATTAGAAAATTTGTCACACCTTATCCCTTGTAAGGCACGATGTAACACCCTCACTGTAGCAATTCCGTACATTCTACTGTTTCGGTGACCGGTGTTGGTCCGGACAGCTAGAATGTCTGGAAAAAATATTTAGACTAAAGTAAGGAGTCATAAATAACTCAAATATTAATAAGAAAAATTTAGAAAAAATTTTAGAAATAAAATACAACCAAGTTAAATGAGCCGGTGCTCTAGCGATGGGTAACCCAGTGGGAAGTTGCAGTTCTCACAACTATGAGCCCTAGACCCCGGAGAAAATTTATAAAATAATTTTTGGCACTCCAGAGAAGAGTCATTGCGGTTTCTATGAAATTATAATGCCAAAGAAATGCTTATAAAAATTTTTCGATCGGTACAGACGATTTTGGCTCAATAAGCCAAACGGAGGGCATTTTGGTCATTTCGTCTTCGGAGATGATTTTTGGCCGACTTGTCCAGTTAAGTAAATAATTATTATGACATAAAATATGAATAAATATTGCTAAAAATTTAATTAAAAATGAGTAGAAAAGAAAAGGAAAGAAAAATGAAAGAAATTAGGAATTATGACATCACATGATGTCATTAAACACTCTCCACCCAATCTCAACTTGACAAACTAATTAAAAGGGATAAAAACTAATTAAAAAGAGAAAAAATGAAAAACCAATCTGCACTCCCATCTTCATCCTTTGGGCAGCCAAAATGTAGAGAGAGAGAGGAGAGGGTTTCCACCATTGTTTGGTCTTGCAAGCTTGATTTCCCCAAGTTTTTCACTCCAAAATCCTTAGGCCTTTTCATAAAAAATTATTCTTATACCTTGAGGAGTTGTTTGGCTGCTAAGAAAAGCCAAGAAAGTGAAGGAAAATTTAAGATTGGATGAGGGAATATTCTGCTCACACAAGGGTTAGTGCCTATTTATTCTCTTTTTCTTTAGATTTTGTGCTAGTGACATTATTTATGCTAGGAAATTGAGAAAATTGAATAAATATGTGCATGTTTGGGCCTCTACAAATTTTGGCAGCTGTATAGGGGGAAGTAGTTATGATTATTTTAATGGATTAAAGTGGATTAGAGGTGGTGTTTGAAGTGTATATGTAGAGTGATAATGAATTAGTATGTTTAATTGATGTATGTGCATGAATGGACATTTGAAAACTAGGGTTTGAGGCATGAAGTTAGGGTTTGCTCATGTAATAGTATATTAAAATTGTAATGGTCAATTAGTGACCATTTGAATGTGTGTGAGGAGGAATTGAAATGAGTAAGGATAATGGAGTTGAGTTTACGCATGCTGCCCTTGGTGACTTACAGGATTGGTTGTAAGTCCAGCAGGTTTGGGTAGCCATAAATGGAGTTTTATAGGTTTAATTGGTGCAAGGCTAATTGGACATGAAACTAGACACATAATGGCACAACTTTGGTGAAGAAACCCTGCTCAGAAAACCAAACCAAGTTGACCTAAAAATTACCCTAATCTGGGTGACCAACATACTATCCTTGGAAAATGATCAAATAAACAGTATTTATTCAAATGGTCATAACTCAGTGTAGAAAAGTTTAATTGATCTAAAATTTTACCAGTAAAAAGCTGAGACATATACCTACAACTTTTATCAAGAACACAAACTCAAATTCTGGGCCTAACTAATTCAAATTGCTAGTCCAATTTAGGACACCAAATCTGGCAGAACCAAATTGCCTAGAAATTTTGGGTACAGGTCACTCCGGCCAGTTATGGTAAAATGACCATAACTTGAGCTACAAAACTCCAAATGGAGTGATTCAAAAAGGAAATTAAAGAAGACACAATAAGAAACAACTTTGATGAAGAAAGGTTAGCCCAGTTTCCACTGTAAAATTGTCCAATGGAATAGAAAACTTAGGTAATCAAAACTGAAAATTTAGAAATGCATCTAAGGGACTTTAAATTGCAATTGGCAATTAATACTAGCAAATGTAAAACTCAAAATGTGGGATCTTGGTGTAATTTACAATTAACATATCCATTAAGTATGAAAAATTCAACATTTTGGTTAACTAGTAAGGTGAATAGTAATCAAAATGATTAGCAAATTAAGATGAAGACCTAGAACCAATTCTAAGCTTAAATGCTTAGAATTGTATGACAAATGTGGACTATGCATCCTAGTCAAAATTGTTAAAGGGAAATTAAGGCCATAATTTTGAAATCCATGAAATGTTCATGGATTGCTTGAAACATGAAAGGTAAGTCACCTAATTGATGTGAATATATAGTTAGGACTTATATGCCCATCACAAATAGAATTCATAAAATGTTAGTAATTCAACTTGAAATATAAAATTTGTAATTACATAAGTAGATTTTTTAATGTATAAATGAGAAAGGGAAAATGTTTTATATATAATGGTACATGTGAACCATTGTTTTGAATTGTGATCAATATGAATGACATAATGAATAAATAAGTGAATTATATTAATGTATGAATGAGACATTAGTTCTCATTATTGTAGAAAGTAAAAGTACTTTGAGTACAATAGTACAAAGGGATAATTGATGTGAATTATGATCATATAAATGATCAAATGAATATATAAATTATAATTGAAATTTATTATGAAATAATGAAGTCATAAAACACAATATATTAATATTAATGATATTATGTGTCCTTGTATTGCCTAGACATATGTTTCAGATTGGATAGATTAGCATGCCAATAGGGTATTGTTTTAGTAGTACTGCGAAAGGCTTTATGCCTGTATTCATAGCTTTATGCCCGTATTCATGGCTTTTATGCTCTTATTTATGGCTTTTATACTCGATTATGTGTTATCATGGCTTTTTAGCCATATTGACTGCATACGTGGTTGATGTTTTGCGTCCCATGGTATGACGGCACGAGGCACCGCGGTGTCCAATGCCAACGACCCATTATCCAGTTTAGTTAGCCTATCATAGGTTAATTGGGTAGTCTAATTTATTAAAATAAATTATGAATATTAGCAATTAAAAATACTAAAAAGCAAATAAATGAGTAAGAAGTTCTGAAATAAATTAGTTTAGCTCAAAAAATTTATTTCTTAGAATGGTCTGAAGTAAATGAAATTAGTATTAAAAATTTTAAATATTACGAAATGATTATAAATAACTAAAAAAATATCAAGGAAGTGATAAAAAGACTAGTAGAAGAATTATAACTTAAATAACATTACAAATGTGACTTTCATAAGAATATACGTATAAGTATAAATTTTAGATTTAATCGTACATTATATGTTATACCTTACCCCTCTGTAAGGCATAACATAATCCCGTAGAATAGCTAATGAACTACCGAACTTTACCTACCGATAACTCATTAAGTACCCTACAAGGGATTTTAAAACAATTTTCTTACTTTTGACAAGTGGTGAACATTTTCTAATAGGTGTTAAAACATTTAATTAAAGTTGAAAACTAGTTAAAATTTTTAGCCCATTTTATTTTTCCACAAATTTTAAAAAAATTCGGCAGAGTGCCGTCTGTATTTTGAGAAAGCAGTTCTTCAAATACCTATAAAAAAAGCACTTCCAATAATTTTTCTCAATAACTTCTTCAAATTCACAATCAATCTCAACCAATTTCTCATCTTTCAAAATTCAACAATCCTCATTTCTCAATTTCCAAAAATTCCAATACTCATAAAAATACTATCAATTAATTTCATTCATTCATATTTCATTAAAGATAGACAATCTATATACATCATACTAAAAATTTACATTAGGAAAATCCAAACTAAAATTTATTACAAACTTTATACAAACTTTGTACAAGCTGCTCAAGACCAATTTTACATATCCATACATTTATGTACATTATATACATCAAAATAAATATTTACAATCAGAGTATAAATTATACCCGATAACTTCAAGCAGGTAGGTCCTCAATCCTCAACAGCTCAGTCTGCTGCTCCTCCAGTCTCTATATCTGCGACAGCAATAACAACCATCGCTGAGTAGTAGGACTGAGTGGTGCACAACATACTAAAATAATCTTTATGCAGAGTTTAAATCATATTTATTCAAAAATTGGACTGAACATGATAATTAAATACAAAACATAAATTATGAGGTTCTAATTCAAACAATTTCATTTCGAAGTATCAAAACACATTTCATAAAACCCATAGTTATATCATGCCATTCGAAACAAATATAATCTCAATAGCCAGAGGCTAAGGAGAAGTAACATCACAAGGCTAGCTAGCTCAAATATGTGGATATCCATTCAATTTCTTCTTCTACTGGCACACACCTCAACACTTCAGCCAGATAAGGAATCAAAATTCGAAATTGATTACCCCCACTAGTCATGCTAATGAGGTGTTCAAATATATGGTCATGACACTGTGATTTCAAAACTTATCTTAATAATTTACTAAACATTGCCATTTCAAATATACACAAATAACATTCAACAATTTAAATAAAAAACATCATAAATAATTCATCATAGTAATGTGACAATTCAATATTTAAAATTATTCAAAACAATATGTAGAAGATAATTTACAAAAATTATACGTTGTGCACAAACCTTAAGCGAGTCGCCTCTTGGCCTTGACTCGATTCCTCGGGTTCTTTCCCGATGTTCTTTCCATTGAAACACATAGTTTCACAGTGTTTCAGTATTATAACTTAGCATAAATCTAAAAATAAATTTAAATTCACTTTTACCTAGCTCTAATGTGCTAAACTTGACGTTATTTAAATTTTGTGTTTCGGAGTTACTATTCACTATACTATTCAAGTCAATTTGTTGACTTTCTAATGCTTAATAGGTATGGGAATTCCAACTTCACCCACATACCACATTTTGGCCACTAAATTTTTTGGTTTTGGTTGTTTACTCAAATTCTAAGACTTTTAGGCAAATTTGCAAATTTTCAGTTTTGGTGTCTTAAGTTGCACTGTTCCATTTGTAACACCCTCCCTGTAGCAACTCCGTACATTCTACTGTTCCGGTGGCCAGTGTCGGTCCGGACAGCTAGAACGTTCGAAAAAATATTTAAACTAAAGTGAGGAACCATAATTAACTCAAATATTAATAAGAAAAATTTAGTAAAAATTTTAGAAATAAAATACAACCAAGTTAAATAAGTCAGTGCCCTAGCGATGGGTAACCTAGTGGGAAGTTGCGGTTCTCGCAACTAGGAGCCCTAGACCCGAGAGAAAATTCATAAAATAATTTTTGAGACTCCAGAGAAGGGTCATTGAGGTTCCTATGGCATTAGAATGCCAAGAAAATATTTAGAAAAATTTTTCAATCGGTACAGACAATTTTGGTCTGTTAAGCCAAACGGAGGGCATTTTGGTCATTTCGCCTTCAGAGGTGATTTTTGGCCGACTTGTCCAGTTTAGTAAATAATTATTATAACATAAAATGTGAATAAATATTGCTAAAAATTGAATTGAAAATGAGTAGAGAAAAGAAGAAAAGAAAATGAAGGAAAAAACTTAATTATGACATCATATGATGTCTTTAAAAGAGCTCCACCAATCAACATCTAACAAGCACCTTTAAATCAATTAAAAAGCACAAAAAAGAGTTAAAAATTCAAAAAAATTTCTGCTCATCTCCTTCAATTTCCGGCAACCTCTCTTCCCTCACTATCTCCATTAAAACTTCCTCTTTTTCTTGCTAAAACCTCACCCTTTACACCATAAAACCTAATCCTCACTTCACTAAAATTTATCCTCACACCCTAAATCATATTTAGACAGCCATTAGAGGGAGAAATCTTGAAGATTGACAAGCTCAAGTGGGAGCTTTAATAAGGTTAGTGTCCAATACTTTCCTCTTTCTTTAAATTCATGACTAGAAAGTTGATTTAACTTGAAATTTATAAGAAATTCAAATGAAAACCTTTGATGTACTCACTTTATATTTTTGGCAGCCATGGATTTATTAGAGTTTTGATGATTTCTTTGGATTAAATGAGTATTTAAGCTGCCCTTGATATGAACTTAATATTTAGCTCATTGAATTGTAGGTTAATGGAAAAGTAGAGAAATTGAAAATTTAAGGTTTTGAGCAAATTGGAGTTTAGCTCCTATAATGGTGTAGGAACATTTTAATGGTCAATTAGTGACCATTTGGGTATTGGTAAACAAGAATTGAAGTGTGTTTAGTGATAGGATTTAGGATTAGTGTAGCTGCCTAGTGAGAGCAGCAGGTGTGGCTGTGAGTCCAGCCTGTTTGGACAGCCATAACTTTGGCTGTGTAGATTCAATTGGTGTTTTGCCAATTGAACATGAAACTAGACACATAATGGCACAATTTTGGTGAAGAAACCATGCCCAAAAGACCAAAGCAAGTGGACCAAAAACTTGCCCCAATCCGAATGTCCTGCAACCAGATTCTGCAGAATGACCAAATGAACAGTAATTGTTCATTTGGCCATAACTCATTGTAGAATGGCCCAATTGATCTGAAATTTTTACAGCAACAATTTAAGATATAGACCAACAACTTTCATGAAGAAACCTACCCCAAATTATGACCAGAACTTATTCAACAAGGCAGTTACAGTCACTATTCACTGCACTGTAGATATGGTCAGTTCTGAAATTTTTCAATCCGGCCAGTTGTGGTTTTTGGACCATAACTTGAGTTACAAAACTCCAAATGGAGTGATTCAAAAAAAGAAATTCAACTAGACAAAATAAGGAACAACTTTCATGTTTATCATTTTCTCAAATTCCCACTACAACAGTAACTAATGGAACAGTAATGTTAGGGTATAAAAACTGAAAATTCTGCTCCATTAGTGTTAAGCTTAGAAATGGTATTGGTGATTAATGCCAACAAGTTTTGAATGCAAAATGTGGTATGTTGGGAGTGTTAAAACCAATGTACCTATTTTCTATGCAAAATTCAACATTTTTGTTGACTAATGAAGTGAATAGTAACACCAAAGCTTGAAATTCAAAAATTACAAAATTCAAAAGTATCAAATGCCCTAGTATACCTAACAAGATTGGTTTAGATAGTTTGACATGCCAATAGGGTTCAGTTAGCAGTACTGCACATGGCATTATGCCATTCTGTGATTTCATGGCTTTTAGCCATTCTGACCTTGTATTGAGATTTGGCTTTGTGCCTGATGTCATTACAGCTTATTAGTTGTTCTGTTGCACACCGGGAGATACATATGTGACCGATGGTGTGACGGCCTAAGGTAGTTGATACCCAGGGCCAGTTTTCCCGTTTATCCAGTCCAGTCGTCTAGTATAGGTTACTTGGGCAACCAAAAATGAAAGTGGATAAATGTAATGAAATAATGAATATAACCAGTACAAAATAAGTACGACTACAAATATTCCAAGAAAATATATTACAATGAGACATTAATACATTCAATACATATTTATTTTCTGTTATTTCTTTTTATTATATTAATGGCACCACTAAGCATTATTGCTTAGCGCTTTACTTTTGCCACGCGTAGGTTCTGGAGATCCTGACCGAGAGCCCGGTAGACCACAGACTGTGTGAGACCTCCTGCAGCTCTGCATAGTGTCCGTGTCACCTCACCATCTTCAGTGCATTGGTAGGACAGTAGGTTTCATTTTCGTATTTTGTAACTAACTTTTATTTTCTTTTGTGTAAATGAAACTTATGTAATGTATTTTGATGTTCATGTAAATAATGAAAATTGTGATTATGAATGGAAAATTTGAGTATTTACTTGTTGCTTATATATGAGTACCATGAGAAATGAATGATTGAGAAATGGAGATGTTGTTGACAATAAAAATTATATTGAGATTTTGATATTGGAGTTTGAGAATGATTGAATATGATTATTGGAAGTGTTTTTCACAGGTTCCGAAGAACTATTTTCTCCATTTTTAGTCGATACTCTGCCGGATTTTCTATAAAATTTTTGGAACCTCAAATAAATTATAATTTCAATAAATGACTTAAATGAATTATATTTCACAAGTTATATTCAAAACTATCTTAAAAATTAATTAAGGAGGAATAAAAATAATTAAGATAAAATGGAGTGTTCCAAAATTTTAGTGTGATATAGCTTACTCGGATATCTTGTAGACGGGTAAGGGTGTCACGATTAGTGGTATCGAGCACGGTTTAGTCTTTTCTGGGCCTAGAATGAGTCAATACCAAGCATTACATATGAAAGAGTCGGTGACACTAATGCGAATCTGTTTGTCTTTCTTATTTTGAATAGGATATGGACCCTACATCTCGAGAGGCGGTTGAGAAGGAAGTGGAGAGTCATGCTCCACTGTGCAGTGAGGCGGGGGTAGGGGAGAATCTGCTCCACCCGGCTCAGCGAGCACCTTTCGGCCTCCACAGGCCATGTTTCAGCAAATGGCCGAATTCTTCAAACAAATGGCTGGGGTAATGCCAGCACCACCACCACCACCACCTCCACAGCAGAAATCACACCTGGAAAAATTGAGAAAATTTGGAGTAGTGGAATTTTTTGGCAAGAGAGAAGATGATTCTGTTGCAGCCGAAAATTGGTTGAACAGAACAGGCAGAGTTTTAAAACAACTCCACTGCACTCCAGAGCAAAATCTAGAAGCTGCTGTATCTCTGTTGCAAGATGATGCATATGAATGGTGGGATACTGTGTCCAGTGAAGTACAACCAGAAGTAATAACTTGGGACTTCTTCCTCTCCGAATTTAAGAAGAAATACGTGGGTAGTGTATACCTAGAAGAGAGAAGAAGAGAGTTCATTAATCTGAGGCAGAGACAGCTGACAGTGGCTGAGTATGAAAAGGAATTTGTCCGATTAAGCCGCTATGGAAGGGAGATAGTCCCTAATGAGGCCGAAAGGTGTAAGAGATTTGAAGAGGGATTAAATGACAATATAAAGATCATGATCACTGCCTTGGGAATCATAGACTTCACCAAGTTAGTGGAAGCTGCAATAAAAGTTGAAAAAGTAAGAATAAGTGAGCAGACCAGAAGAGAGAGACAGCAGAAGAGGGGCCCAAGTCAGTCTAGTTCATCTCCTGCATCTGGGAAGAAGTTCAAGGGTCCACCTGCACAGAGTTCAGGTCAACCACAAGGTCAAGGTCAGGGTCAGTCTCAGGGGCCCAGGCAACAGTTTACCCCTAGGAGAGGTCAGTCCACACCATCAGTGGGCAGCTCTCCAGGGATGGGGTTCAGGGGACCAGCCCCAGCATCTTCTGCATGTCCACATTGCCTGAAGTGGCATAAGGGGGAGTGTTGGAGAGTGACTGGTGCCTGCTTAAGGTGTGGGTCAACAGAGCATCAGTTGAGGAACTGTCCACGCAGAACTACTACAGCTGCTCCAACACAAGCGCATGCACTGGCCCAGACCACAAAGGGGTAGGAAATCCGCAAATGAGGCGGTGGAACCATCACAGAGGCTCAGCATCTGAGCCAGAGAGGCTCGATAATGCACCACCTGCCAGAGCTTATGCCATGAGAGCTCAGGAGGAGCAAGATGCCCCATATGTCATCAGGGGTACATTCTCCCTCTACAATACATCTGTGCATGCATTAGTGGATCCAGGATCCACTCATTCATACATCCGCATCAACTTACCCGTAGAAAGGGGGATACTAGTAGGGGAGAGTGACCAAGACATTCTGGTCACTAATCCATTGGGCCACAGTGTGGTAGTGAACAAAGTGTACAAGGGTTGCCCGTTAAGGATTCTGGGGTATGAATTCTTGGCAGACTTGATTGAGTTGCCTTTCCATGAGTTTGACGTGATTTTGGGAATGGACTGGTTGTCACGTCATCAGGCAATAGTTGATTGCAAATTGAAGAGAATTTCTCTGAAAACTTCTGAGGGTAATGAAATCACTGTTGTGGGTGAAAGGACATATTTCCTGTCCAATGTTATCTCAGCCACAGCTGCAAGAAAACTGATGAGAGAAGGCTGTGAAGCCTACCTAGCACATGTGGTGGATACTAGGCAGGCTAAGCCAAACCTGAGTGATATACCCACAGTAAAAGACTTCCCAGAGGTATTTCCTGAAGAGTTGCCTGGTTTGCCACCAGAAGGGAAGTTGAATTTGCTATTGAGACACTGCCGGGTACAGCACCTATTTCCATTGCTCCTTATAGGATGGCACCCACTGAATTGAGGGAGTTGAAAACTCAGTTGCAAGAGTTGCTTGATAAGGGATTTATACGCCCCAGTTTGTCACCATGGGGAGCTCCAGTGCTGTTTGTGAAAAAGAAGGATGGGACTTTGAGGTTATGCATCGATTACAGGTAGTTGAATAAAGTGACTGTGAAGAACAAATATCTGTTGCCTAGAATTGATGATTTGTTTGATCAGTTGAAGGGAGCAGGAGTATTTTCTAAGATTGATCTCAGATCAAGGTATCATCAGTTGAGGGTGAAGGATGTAGATGTGCCAAAGACTGCATTCAGGACCCGGTATGGGCATTATGAGTTTTTGGTGATGCCCTTTGGCCTAACGAATGCACCAGTAGCATTCATGGACCTTATGAACCGTATCTTCCATCCATACTTAGATCGGTTCGTAGTGGTCTTTATTGATGATATTTTGGTGTATTCCAAGACCAGGGAAGAACATGATGAACATTTGAGGATTGTTTTGCAAACCCTGAGAGAAAAGAAGTATGCTAAGTTGTCAAAGTGTGACTTCTGGTTGAATGAGATTGCATTCCTTGGACACATAGTTTCAGCTGATGGGATTAGGGTGGATCCCAAGAAAATAGAAGCAGTGATGGAATGGAAACCTCCCAGAAATACAACTGAGGTCAGAAGCTTCTTGGGGCTAGCTAGGTATTACAGAAGATTTGTGAAGGGATTTTCCTTAATAGCTGCTCCAATGACCAAGTTGTTACATAAGAATGTCAGATTTGACTGGAATGACAAGTGTCAGACCAGGTTTGAGAAGTTGAAGGCTATGTTGACAGAGGCACTGGTGTTAACACAGCCAGTGTCAGGAAAGGACTTTGTGGTCTACAGTGATGCCTCTCATAATGGGTTAGGGTGTGTATTGATGCAAAAGGGGAAGGTGATCGCTTATGCTTCCAGGCAGCTAAGGCCACATGAACAAAATTACCCTACCTATGATCTAGAACTTGCAGCAATTATCTTCACACTAAAGATATGGAGGCATTACTTATATGGTGAAAAGTGCTACATTTACACGGACCACAAAAGTCTAAAATATTTGCCAACTCAGAAGGAGCTCAACCTTAGACAGAGGCGATGGATTGAGTTCCTGAAGGACTATGATTGTGTAATTGACTACCATCCTGGGAAGGCAAATGTAGTTGCTGATGCTTTGAGCAGAAAGTCCATCACAGCTTTGAGATCATTGAATGCCCGTCTATCTTTGGTTCGAGATGGAGCTATTTTGGCTGAGTTGCAAGTGAGGCCAAACTTGCTACAACAGATTTTAGATGGGCAAAAGGCAGATGAAAAGTTAATGGCTATTATGAGCAAAATCTCAGAGGGAAAAGCAACTGACTATGAGGTGAAAGCAGATGGGTGTCTGTACTACAAAGGAAGACTGTGTGTACCAGATGATGGGGAATTGAAGGCCAGTATTCTAAAAGAGGCACACACCAGTGTATATGCTATGCACCCAGTAAGTACAAAGATGTATCATGATCCAAGCTTGATATTGGTGGCACTGGTATGAAGAAGGACATAGCCGACTATGTGACTAAATGCTTGACATGTCGCAAGTCAAGGCGTAACATCAAGTTCCATCGGGTTTGCTACTGACCTATACGCATACCGAATGGAAATGGGATCGGGTCACCATGGATTTTGTAAGTGGTTTACCTCTCACCCGAAGAAACATGATGCAAGATGGGTGATAGTGGATAGATTGACGAAGTCGAGACACTTTCACCGATTAGGGTGACTACTCACCGGAGAAGTTAGCGTAATTGTATATCGCTGAGATAGTTAGATCGCATGGAATTTCACATTCCATCATATCTGAACGAGACCCAAGGTTTACATCGAGATTTTGGAAGAAGTTGCATGAGACATATGGTACACAACTCCACTTCAAGATGACTTTCCATCCTCAGACGGATGGGCAATCAGAAAGAGTAATCCAGGTAAACAATTGAAACCAATGGAATTGATACAAATATTGAATTAAAATGATAATAATAACATGAAATATATGTCAGGTCCTTGAGGATATGCTGAGGGGTTGTGTCATTGAGTTTGAGGGAAGTTGGGATAGATACCTCCCACTGGCAGAATTTGCATACAACAATAGCTACCAAGCTAGCATCCAAATGGCCCCATATGAAGCACTGTATGGGAGGAAATGTAGAACTCCAGTGTGCTGGACTGAATTGGGCGAAGACAAACTGGTAGGGCCAGACCTGGTGAAACAGACTGAGGAGAAAGTAAAACTAATCAAAGCCAATCTGAAGGTTGCCTCGCATGCAGAAATCTTATGCCGACCTGAAGAGAAAAGAAATAGAATATGTGGTTGGCGACAAAGTGTTCCTCAAGGTGTCACCGTGGAAGAAGGTACTAAGATTTGGAAGAAAAGGTAAGTTGAGCCCTAGGTTTATTGGCCCATATGAAGTCATTGAACGTGTGGGACTAGTAGCCTACAGGCTAGCTTTACCACCAGAGCTGGACAAGATCCACAATGTGTTCCATGTATCTATGCTAAGAAGATATCGCTCAGATCCTTCACATGTCATCTCCATGGACGAAATTGAAGTACAACCGGATTTGACATATGAAGAAGAACCCATACGGATCTTGGCTCGGGAAGTGAAAGAGTTGAGGAACAAGCAGATTCCACTGGTGAAAGTGCTTTGGAGGCACCACAATACCGAAGAGGCAACATGGGAAAATGAAGAGACGATGAGGCAACAGTTCCCTCAACTGTTTGCATCAGGTAAATTTCGAGGACAAAATTTAAATTAGAGGGGAAGAGTTGTAACACCCTCCCTGTAGCAACTCCGTACATTCTACTGTTCCGGCGGCCAGTGTTGGTCCGGACAGCTAGAACGTCCGGAAAAATATTTAAACTAAAGTGAGGAACCATAATTAACTCAAATATTAATAAGAAAAATTTAGTAAAAATTTTAGAAATAAAATACAACCAAGTTAAATGAGCCGGTGCCCTAGCGATGGGTAACCTAGTGGGAAGTTGCGGTTCTCGCAACTAGGAGCCCTAGACCCAAGAGAAAATTCATAAAATAATTGTTGAGACTCCAGAGAAGGGTCATTGAGGTTCCTATGGCATTAGAATGCCAAGAAAATATTTAGAAAAATTTTTCAATCGGTACAGACAATTTTGATCTATTAAGCCAAATGGAGGGCATTTTGGTCATTTCGCCTTCAGAGGTGATTTTTGGCCGACTTGTCCAGTTAAGTAAATAATTATTATAACATAAAATGTAAATAAATATTGCTAAAAATTGAATTGAAAATGAGTAGAGAAAAGAAGAAAAGAAAATGAAGGAAAATACTTAATTATGACATCATATGATGTCTTTAAAAGAGCTCCACCAATCAACATCTAACAAGCACCTTTAAATCAATTAAAAAGCACAAAAAAGAGTTAAAAATTGAAAAAAATTTCTGCTCATCTCCTTCAATTTCCGGCAGCCTCTCTTCCCTCACTATCTCCATTAAAACTTCCTCTTTTTCTTGCTAAAACCTCACCCTTTACACCATAAAACCTAATCCTCACTTCACTAAAATTTATCCTCACATCCTAAATCATATTTAGACAGCCATTAGAGGGAGAAATCTTGAAGATTGACAAGCTCAAGTGGGAGCTTTAATAAGGTTAGTGTCCAATACTTTCCTCTCTCTTTAAATTCATGACTAGAAAGTTTAAATTCATGACTAGAAAGTTGATTTAACTTGAAATTTATAAGAAATTCAAATGAAAACCTTTGATGTACTCACTTTATATTTTTGGCAGCCATGGATTTATTAGAGTTTTGATGATTTCTTTGGATTGAATGAGTATATAAGCTGCCCTTGATATGAACCTAATATTTAGCTCATTGAATTGTAGGTTAATGGAAAAGTAGAGAAATTGAAAATTTAGGGTTTTGAGCAAATTGGAGTTTAGCTCCTATAATGGTGTAGGAACATTTTAATGGTCAATTAGTGACCATTTGGGTATTGGTAAACAAGAATTGAAGTGTGTTTAGTGATAGGATTTAGGATTATTGTAGCTGCCTAGTGAGAGCAGCAGGTGTGGCTGTGAGTCCAGCCTGTTTGGACAGCCATAACTTTGGCTGTGTAGATTCAATTGGTGTTTGGCCAATTGAACATGAAACTAGACACATAATGGCACAATTTTGGTGAAGAAACCATGCCCAAAAGACCAAAGCAAGTGGACCAAAAACTTGCCCCAATCCGGATGTCCTGCAACCAGATTCTGCAGAATGACCAAATGAACAGTGATTGTTCATTTGGCCATAACTCATTGTAGAATGGCCCAATTGACCTGAAAGTTTTACAGCAATAAGTTAAGATATAGGCCAACAACTTTCATGAAGAAACCTACCCAAAATTATGACCAGAACTTATTCAACAAGGCAGTTGCAGTCACTGTTCACTGCACTGTAGATATGGTCAGTTCTGAAATTTTTCAATCCGGCCAATTGTGATTTTTGGACCATAACTTGAGCTACAAAACTCCAAATGGAGTGATTAAAAAAAAGAAATTCAACTAGACAAAATAAGGAACAACTTTCATGTTTATCATTTTCTCAAATTTCCACTGAAACAGTAACTAATGGAACAGTAATATTAGGGTATAAAAACTGAAAATTCTGCTCTATTAGTGTTAAGCTTAGAAATGGTATTGGTGATTAATGCCAACAAGTTTTGAATACAAAATGTGGTATGTTGGGAGTGTTAAAACCAATGTACCTATTTTCTATGCAAAAGTCAACATTTTTGTTAACTAATGAAGTGAATAGTAACACCAAAGCTTGAAATTCAAAAATTACAAAATTCAAAAGTATCAAATGCCCTAGTATACCTAACAAGATTGGTTTGGATAGTTTGGCATGCCAATAGGGTTCAGTTAGCAGTACTGCACATGGCATTATGCCATTCTATGATTTCATGGCTTTTAGCCATTCTGACCTTGTATTGAGATTTGGCTTTGTGCCTGATGTCATTACAGCTTATTAGCTGTTCTGTTGCACACCGGGAGATACATATGTGACCGATGGTGTGACGGCCTGAGGTACTTGATACCCAGTGCCAGTTTACCCGTTTATCCAGTCCAGTCGTCCAGTATATTTTACTTAGGCAACCAAAAATGAAAGTGGATAAATGTAATGAAATAATGAATATAACCAGTACAAAATAAGTATGACAACAAATATTCCAAGAAAATATATTACAATGAGACATTAATACATTAACTACATATTTATTTTCTGTTATTTCTTTTTATTATATTATTGGCACCACTAAGCATTATTGCTTAGCGCGTTGCTTTTGCCACGCGTAAGTTCTGGAGATCTTGACCGAGAGCTCGGTAGACCACAGACTGGGTGAGACCTCCTGCAGCTCTGCATAGTGTCCGTGTCACCTCACCATCTTCAGTGCATTGGTAGGACACTAGGTTTCATTTTGGTATTTTGTAACTAACTTTTATTTTCTTTTGTGTAAATGAAGCTTATATAATTTATTTTGATGTTCATGTAAATAATAAAAATTGTGATTATGAATGGAAAATTTGAGTATTTACTTATTGCTTATATATGAGTACCATGAGAAATGAATGATTGAGAAATGGAGATGTTGTTGACAATAAAAATTATATTGAGATTTTGATATTGGAGTTTGAGAATGATTGAATATGGTTATTGGAAGTGTTTTTCATAGGTTCCGAAGAACTGTTTTCTCCATTTTTAGCCGGTACTCTGCCGGATTTTCTATAAAATTTTCGGAACCTCAAATAAATTATAATTTCAATAAATGACTTAAATGAATTATATTTCACAAGTTATATTCAAAACTATCTTAAAAATTAATTAAGGAGGAATAAAAATAATTAAGATAAAATGGAGTGTTCCGGTACACCGTGTGACATAGCTTATTCGGATATACTGTAGACGGGTAAGGGGTGTCACACCATTGGTCATTTTTCTGTTAGAATTTGGCAAAACTTCCTTCATAGAAAATGTTCCCTATTGTCTTACCTTTATTCTCCTCTTTGGATCACTCCAATTGGAGTTTTGTAGCTCAAGTTATAGCCATTTGAATCATGGCTGCCGGATTGGACTTAACCCAGATTTTCTAGGCAAATTTTGGTTCTGGCAGTTTTAGGTCACCAATTTTGGGTGGCCAAATGACTTGGTTAATGGCATAATTTTGGTTTGTGTTCTTCATAAAAGTTTTAGGTCTATATCTCATCTATCCACTGGTAAAATTTCAGGTCATTTAGGTATGCCTAGCTCAAGTTATGGCCAAATGAATAAATACTGTTCATTTGGTCATTTTTGTACAGGTCAGACTGAGAAAATCCGGATTTGGTCAATTTGTTCACTAGGTTTTGGTCACTTTTTGGGCATGATTCCCAAATGAAAATTGTGTCATTTTGTGTCTATTTTCATTCCCAATTGGTCTCATACCAATTGGACTTGTAAATTTTCAGTTTTGGTCCCTCAAAGGGACCTTGGTCCTGCTGCCTACAGCATGACCACATTCAATTCGGATTTGAACTCAATTCCAACACTTCCAACACACTTCATTTAATCACAAATGACCATTTCTCACCTCAAACTAGGTCAAACACATCATTTCACCATTTCTCCAAATTTTGTCTCCCAAACCCTAGGTCCAATACCCTAACTTCCATGTTTAGTTCATTTGTTGAATTATAAATGCATATTTAGTTCTCATTCACTTATTCTCACTTAACTACTTTCTAATTTGCATCAAATCACCCATTTCAAACATAAACCCAAGCTGGTTGAATTCATATATAGTCCCTCAATAATTGTTTTCTTTTAATTTAAAGTTAATTTCTAACTTACATCAATTACCTAAACAAGAATTCAATAGATAATTTGAAGAATTTGTCACTAACCTCTTGTGAAGTTTCCCAAAGCTTTAATTTCCCTTTATTTTCCTTCAAATTTCCTTCTCAATAGGCTTGCCAGGATCCAAGAACAAGTTTTATTTAGGAAAATTGTGGGATTTATGGGGTTGATTCAAGCTTTAAAAGCTTGAAATTAAGTAGCTATGGAGGATTTATTGAGAAAAGGGAGAGAGATGAGAAGCTACGGAAAAAAAGAAGAAGAAGATAAAAATTTGGATTTTTAATTTTGTTTTTATTCTTTAATTTGACTTACTCAATTAGTTAATTAAATTAAAATTAATTATAAAGTCATAGTTGCATCATCATGATGATGCCATCAATTGCTTTAACTTTCTTTTTTCATTTTTTTTATTTTTCTTTAGTTCTTTTAATTTAATTCTCAATTATGAAATTTTATTTTCTCCGATATTATTTGACAGTCAGGTCAGGAGTTAGCTCCAGGGGTTAATTGACTAAATTGCCCCTCGCCGGTTCGACTCGGTTTGCAAATAATTCAATATTTCTTCTGGCTCCCTGACCTAATTATTTGATTGGCTTAACAATTTTTTTTTTGTGATTTTCTCTTTTCCATGTGTTCGCAATAGTCTTAAGGACCGTAGCATCACATTTTACGGTTCGAAATTTGAGTTTAAATCGACTTCGCAATCCTTCTCGAGAAGGTCACCGGTCGCTATGACTCTCGGCTCATTTAACTTCTTATATTCTGTTTTTCTTATTTATACTTAACTAATTGACAATTACTAATTATTTGTGTTTATGGCTTATCTAGTTGTCTTAAGTGTGGTTCTAATCCCCTTAATTGTCCCTACCGACTCCGGTCACTGGAACAGTGAAATATAGCAGGCTATACAATTAGGAGTGTTACAATTCTCTCCCCCTTAAATAAATTTTGTCTCGAAATTTTATCTGGTATCAATCTCTGAACAGCTGTGGGTGTTGTCTCCTCATGTCCTTCTCTTGTTCCTAAGTAGCTTCTTAGCCCGAATAATGATTCCACAGCACTTTTACCAACGGTATCTGCTTGTTTCGTAGCTGCTTCACCTCATAAGCCAGAATCTCTATGGGTTCTTCCTCATATGTGAGGTATGGATTCACTTTAATTTCCTCTACTGGTAGTACATGAGATGGTTTTGATCGATACCTCCTCAACATAGACACATGGAAGACGTTATGTATCTTCTCCAACTCTGGAGGTAGTGCCAAACGATATGCCAAAGGACCCACTCTTTCCAGAACCTCATATGGCCCAATGAAATGAGGACTCAGTTTCCCCTTCTTGCCGAATCTCATAATTCTCTTCCAAGGAGAAACCTTGAGGAATACTTTCTCACCCACTGCATACTCAATATCCCTTCTCTTTAAATCAATGTAGGACTTCTGACGGTCTGATGCAGTCTTAAGTCGATCTTTGATTACCCTGATCTTCTCCTCAGTTTGCCGAACAATTTCAGGTCCAATCATCTTTCTTTTACCCACGTCATCCCAACACAATGGGGTTCTACATTTTCTGCCATACAAAGCTTCATATGGAGGCATCCTAATGCTTGATTGGTAGCTATTGTTATAAGCAAACTCAATCAAAGGCAAGTGTGTGTCCCAATTGCCCTCAAATTCAATCACACAAGCCCGTAACATGTCCTCCAAGATCTAAATTACCCTCTCGGATTGGCCATTTGTTTGTGGGTGGAATGCAGTACTGAAGTTCAATCTAGTTCCTAGGGCTCTCTGAAGACTACCCCAGAATCTAGAAGTGAACATAGGATCTCTGTCTAATACGATGGATACTGGCACTCCATGCAGTCTCACAATCTCATCAATGTACAACTTGGCTAATCTTTCTAAA